>NW_019170068.1:0-195092 GCF_001792695.1 Aspergillus bombycis
GCAGAGCAGATATAAGACAAAAAGGGAAGAGGAGGAGAACGAGTGGAAGAAAAGGCACAAAAGTCAAAAGCGAGAGCGTAAGAAACGAGTGGGTGTATTTGGACAGAGAGGCAGTGCCAACTCTTTGCTTAGGCAGTCAGAAAAGCCTCTCCCGGGTTTACTATTAGTTTGGGAGTGGGGATGGGGAGAAACACGGGAGGAACACGAGCAAAAGAGATCGTCCGGACAGAGAAAAATCACAGGATAAGGCAATTAATTGGTTCCCGGAGGGACGCATGGGCGTTTCGATGGGAAGTCCGTAGTAACGTAGGAAAACAATGGTGGTTGAAGAAGTAACAAAGAGACGAAGGGCAGCGAAAGGCTAGAAAGGTGCAAGTCACGGACCCCAAAGTCACTGGTTTAGAATGATCATCCCTCAAGATCAATCTCCCTGGAATGCGCTCCCCTCGGTGGGATATCAATCCCAGTATTTCTCTGACCCTTCAGAGTAGATTGATCCTCTTTCACTCAGCCTTATTTGTTTTGAATGGCTGTATGTCTTTCTTTTCTTTTCTTTTCTTTTCTTTTTTTTCCGTCGAAAACAAACGTGGTGATTCCGTTTGTTGATTGATGATGCTTACCATGGATGATGGCACATCATCAAGTCATTCCTTCCGCCCCCAACTTCCTAATTTACACATTGCGGAGACAACCGGTGTGGTACGGTACCATACCGGTACGTACCACCATACTTTTCGCCTGTGTATGTCAGGCAGAGGGCTGTATTTAGTAAGGTATAGGACAAGTCCCCAAGCATCAGGTTCCAACGTATCTTTCTGGCATGTCCGATTCAAGATTAGCGGATTCCGTCAAGTTGTCAGTTTCCGCTGTTGACATATTTGTCGCTCATTTGACAGTCATACATACTATATCTACTACTAACTATATCTATAGAAGCTTCTCCAAATCATAATACCCCTAGCAAAGGAGTATACGCTCCAAATTTTCCCAATCCCTCCTATTCTAACTAATTTATTTTTTATTTTCTTCTTATGATACCCCCCTCTTGAATGAACCTTTATTCTACAATAACCTTGAAAATTCAGAATGATGCTAAAAAAAGGAAAACCGGCGATGTGCCTGAGGCGAGCCATGGTACGGAAGGATTGACGCCCAAACAGGGACAGCCTTATGATTACAGCCACGCTGCTCAGCCTGCTGTTGGTCCCACGTTTTCTTTGTCTGGCTGCGGCTGAATGTTGTATCGTCGATCCCTCTCCTTGTACCGTACCGTTTCATACAAACTCTAAAGCCTTACGTACCGACCAATAAGCAACGGCCTTAACATTCAGGCAACGAGGCGGACTCTTCATGGATCTAAATATGGATAAGTTTCTCTGCCTGCACTATTCTAGGTTCCATTATGGATTCTTCTTCCGTGCCACCCACTTGGATGGCTTGTAGAGTGGCTGGAGCATACTCTGAGGATCCTGAATATAGCCACACATCGGCCGATCTTCCACTTCCTGCCGCTTCTCAATGTTAAAGCCCATTCGCTCCACAAGGCAAAAGACTTCTTCCTCTGTCAGCTCCACATTACCAGGTTCCCCAATCCCCTGGTTCTCATCGCGGTCTCCTTCCCGCTGGCTACGGTTGCTGCCGTCCTCGAAATGCCATAACAACGGACCAATATTGACCCACACCCCGTTGGGTTTCAGGCAGTGCCGGATCGTCTCGATGTACCGAATGAGGTTGGGGGCTGTGTCGATGAAGAAGATCGTAGCCACTGCATCGTATGCCTCCTTATTGGATGGGTTGCTGTAGAGCACCACGAAGTCGGCTGCGGACATCCCCATCGACCCAAAGGGTGTCTGGTTCGCCTGCGCCTCAACCATGGCCACCCCAGGATGCATATCTGGGATCATTACCTTCTGCAGCTGTTGCTCTCTAGATAGAAGGTTTGAGAAGTGGAGTGCAAACGGATGCAGCGCATGATACCGGGGGCCAGACGTATGGTTCAAGACCCAGCTGCTGGCCAGCAATTGGTGGTATGAGATTTCGTTGCCCTCGGCAGCAAACCCAGCCTGGCAGACTTCAAAGACCAATCTCCCCAAGCCAGCTCCAGGGACTAGCACCTTGATTTCCTCCCCAGAAGCAAGTCTCTCGCCGAACTCATCGCGCAGTTCGCGCACAGCTGGTTCCACGCAGACTTCTCTCTCTGCTTTGCCCTCGGAGCTCCAGTCGCGATAGAATTGCCTGATAGTTGAGTGGGCTTTGTTAACGTCTGAAGAAGTCGCCGTGTCATGCCAATTTTGACGCGGGTCCTCTGGATCGGGGTTCGCCGGTAGCCCAAACGAGGAAAGCCCCGTTGCGAGGATAGCGTCTGCGATATCGGCATTCACATCAATGGCATCATCTACCCGGTTGAAATTATCCAAAATCGAGAATGGTGGCTCCGCAAGCATTTGCCAGTGAGCAGATGGTAAAGCATAGAACGCCTGACGCCGGCGATGCGTAGTGTTCATGTGAGCAGTTCTTCGATATTGCCTAGCAGAAGTTCAGTCACATAATTTAAGAACGGTCAATCCGATGTAGTGATGCCAAAATTGGCACTGAGAGAAGAGAGACCAAAAGAGAATATATTGGAGCTCCAAAGCAACGAGTACAATACCCTTCCTCTTTTGTGTCTCACCTCATCTCCTCCCTGTTACATTTCCACTGATGGACAGTAAAATCGAACTACCAACAAGCATAAGTCCATACCTAAAAGAATCCAGCGCAGCAAAAAGAACTCGTCGTTCGTCAGGGTCAGCCAACGGGTCGAAATCCCCTGCCCAGCTGCGAACCTCTTCGTCATCCTGATGCTGCGAATCAGAAGGCATGCTGCTTTAACTGGGACCGTCGTGATAACCAAGCAGTCGACAACCAAATATACTCTATACAGCTGTAATACCTCCAACACCAAAAGAAACCGTCACCTCCAATTGATATGAGAGGCAGACAAACGAAGTATAACTCAGCGTTGATTTTTATATTATGGAGGAACAAAGAATGTGAAGATCTGAGATGGTAGCCAAAGCTCAAAAGAGTGAATAGTGGACCCGCTCTGTTTGGCGGGGAACCAAGAGCGGTACCTCAAAACGTCTCACTCATCAATCAATATCAGCATTAACAACTACATCCAAACAGAACATCTCGAAAGAAAAAGACGTAGTATATTACACTCAGCAGATCGAAAATAGATATCTCGCAGAATAATCTATCCTCCAAACATGGCGACAGCAGCGGAAGCACCCATACCGCCTCAAGTCGAAAACGTGGCGCCGCATGCCAAACCTCAAGAGTTATCGTTTCCCCTTCCAAAGGCATTGCATACGACTGCACACGTCCATCTCACACTCTTGGACACATGCGCAACGGTGTTTCTGGCGACATCGACACCGGGTGACTCGGCAGGCTCCGTGAAACCGATGGGGAGCTTCGTTTACGCTATGCCGGATGTAAGTACTTTTTTTTCTTCTTACCTTAATTTTGTGTCGGACTTTTACATAGTTGGGTTGGCGGTGTGAGAGTATATCCATATACTAGTAGACAGAAGACCATACGGAACTTTGGATCATGTGTCCTCCAATGTTTATCCAAGATACGGGGCTCTTTCTTCCATGTATATCCATCCTTACACCACACGCATCTTGCGTCATTTCAAAAGCACCTTAACCATCCATCGATCTTGAAACACTCTGCCCACCCAATCAAGTTGAAGCTCAAATACTCACAGATCCCAGCGCTCGAATCCTCGCGGCACCATACACACAACGCTATATAACATCCCTGGAAGTGTGGAATATACGACTCGGATCGCCAAGATCCTGTCACGTCGCATGAGGGTCCCAGTCTACGTGGGCTGCAGCATTGATCCGACAGCGCTTGGGCTATTGGTTGAGGAAGAGATGGAAGGGTTGACGAAGATAGTGGAGGTAATTATGCAGCGGTGGGAAGAATCCAGGAAATGAGAGAGCGAATAGATCATATGGTTGCGGGTGGTTGGTAGTATTGATGGAGTAACGATATCGGTCTCTGGGGCCAGCATTTGCCATTTTTGGTCTTGGTAATATTTTCTTTTTAATGACTCCCTGATATTTTTCCCTCGTTTCATTTCAATGGTTTCATAAGTGGTGTTTTGGGTGTGGATGGATCGGGTCTAATTTGGGATGGAATTAATTATGGGAATTCGTGTTAATCATTCTCGTTATCTAAGACGCTCAAAGTTGAGATCTCGGCTATAGGGAGCACAGCCCCTCAATCAACATCTATCTTTCGTAGGCAGTCTAGAATTAGTGCTAGTAATCGTAAGGTACGTAGTTGCAGCAACCGGGAATACGCATCTCGACCGAGAAAATTAGAATAGAAAATTAACATCCACATAAGCGGATCTTATTGAACCGGAAGGTGCCCCATAACGACTCTAGTACCTGGACTTGCATATCTAGTCTCCGAGTATCCGAACAAGCATGATGCCGAGAAAAGAAACAGTAAAAGAATAAACAAATAAAAACAATCGAGAGGTACAAAAAGGGAGAACGGAGAGGGAAAAACAAAAAGCAATCTCCATCCAAAGGAATCCATAATTAATTTACTTAGGGCTAACGATACTACTCTAATAATCTAGTGCATCTAAGCCACCAATTCCGGTTGGACGATTCCCCAAAGCTTGCAGTTCAATGACAGATGTCGGACGTCGGTCGACTCCGATGCAATTGCGCAATGTTGAAACATGTCCACTTCTTGGGTGGAGTTTGACCATAGTTTCAGAGCCCCCTTGTAGAAGGTGGTATTGGAGATGTGGACATCATGCGAGATAAACGCTGCGAGTTTTACCGGATTTGTCTTCTAGTTGGTGCACTGAGCACTCACCAGTTTACAATAATAACTAACGGTCATATTCGGAATCGTTTCCGAGGTGGTGGGTTTGGAATCCGTCTAAAGTAGTGGAGCGCCAGGTTCCATGTGCACCTTTTATTTCTCCTTTTTTCCTTTTCTTTTTTGTTCCTTTATTTGGGTGTGGGCGTTTTTTGGGCACCCAATATACCCAAATTGGTTGCGTTTTTGTTTTATTATTTGTCCCCTTTGAATTAGATATAATTGGGAATCCATAATATAAATGAAAATTAATTGAGTGCAACGGCTCGCTCGGATATTCCGATTTGAGACATAGATTTGTATCTGAAATATCAATGAGCCTCAAGAGTGGGTTTCCACCACTCACCGTGGTGCGTTCATAGCGAAACCTCCGATATTGATTCAGAAGTATTGTCGCGGCCACAGGAGCTGAATCAGGCGTCTCATTTCGCCTGTTTGCCCAGCAAATCTATATATAGGTTGATTGAAAAAGACAACGTAGAAAGCGGGTACTCGGTAATGGAATTCTTATCGTGAAGACGGGATTGCGTTGTAGATTGGCTACCCCCATCGCACTCCAGATAGATTGATTCTGACGCCATCGCATTCGTTGAATCGATTTATATCATGAAGCGACAGCCCCATTCATGCTCACGTGTGCTGCTACAGCCAAGCAATGTCGCCAGTCCCCATTTCCAAGACCCAATGAAGACCGGTATGGCCTCACAAGTCTCGATCGAGGCTGATAAAGAGGGGACAAGGCACGGGATATTAGACCAGTCACATTGGACTATAAGCCAACATTATCAACACGAGGTAGATAGCTGCAGGAACCTGTTTTGCATAGAGGCGTGGTGGGATTCCAGACCACGGAATCCACCGATTAGATCTCAACAAGACCATATCAAGTGTTGTAACCGAAAAAGAAAAAAAGAAAAACCCCTCATCAATCAAGCAGGATGGGGTACAGCAGCGGATTGTCACGGGAGGGACCACATGGGGACCGGAATCTAGGCGATCCAATCACAGCTGGGAGACCAGCCTCTAAAAGGATCATTTCCCGTGCGGTCAGCCCTTTTCTTCCAAGCCCAAAAGACGAGGTAAACGGCTGCTAAGTTTGCCTAACGAATGAGGCGCCACACTCGACAGAGATCCGATACACGCGCTAAGTAGAAAACACACCCGAATCCCGAGGTGCGTGCGGCGCAGTCCTCTGTGCTGTATGTGCTAAGACCAGGCTAGAAATCCTGGTGCGCCCGTTTACCCTTTTCATTGTCCATCCCATGATCAATCTTTATCGAGAGCGGATCTCGGTTAGGATTGATTCCTTTGATGCGCGGGCGCTGGTGCTCCGAGTCAGGTTGGGCCGGTCGTCGTAAAATTCAACAAGCAGATCAATAAAAATTATGCATTTTTTTATCACTGTAATCATAGCCGCAGGAGATGGATAGACAGATACATGCCTCGTCTTGTGGACAGGGCTCATTCGCAGTCCAGGGAGGAGGCTAGCAGCACTGGTAGCCTTTTTTCAGGGATCGGTAGTCGTTAACTGATGCCCTAAATCATGCCATTGCTATCCAGTCAGAACTACTCCGTACCGACGGAATCCTTCCGTTCAGAGTAGCAGTAGCCAACCCAGTCAATTTGCGGCACTCCTATGCGGCAGTATGGATGGATCTAGTTGACAAAAGGCGAGTGTGAAAAGACTTTAGTAAAGTGATAGGCCTTGAGGCATACCATGCGTAACACCCCGCCCAGACTGCCCAACCAATCGCCTGAAGGTCAGTTGGTCTACAAGACACAGTTGTCGAATTGGCACCGCCAGCAAATCTAGGATATATTTTCCATGAGATTTTGGATAGCCTTGACTGGACGTGTACGGGAGCTCGATCTCGGGTTGTCCGTCTTACAAAGCGCAGTATTATTCACCGACGGTGTAGAGGTTGGTAGGGGCAATGAGGTACTATCCAAGGGTGGTAGTATTAGTTAATCATTAGTAACTAAATACTACGGTTGATCACTGATCGCTCGATACTGTCAACAATAAGGAGCCAGTGGAAAGACACTAACAAGCCGCTATCACATTGCCAGACAGTTAATGCCGGTTAGGTCAGGCCGAAAGCAAATGCATTATGGGAAGAACCTTAGCACTCTGATCGACACCAGCCACAAGCAGGAGGCATCATTACCCACCACGGAGATTCCCGTGTGTTACTGTAATGACCTCGACGACCAGGTCGTTGCGTATTCTAGATTCACATACATTTATAAGCCGAGGAGGAACTCCTCCAACTCATCCAAAAGCTTACGTACTCCGTAGTACAAACCATATTTCGTTCAAGGACGTTATTCGGACGAAACACGGAAAACGTATTAGCGAAAAATCTCCGGGGGATGTTCGATGGGGAAAGGGTCTTTTTCAATTTTTGAAGAATCGCGGTGATTGGAAGCGGGGATCATCTTTCGGGATTCAAAAAACGACAATCATCGCCTGTCCAGTAATAATTCTTACCAGAATCCATTCAGGATTTATTTCTTTCTTTCTTTTGTTCCATTGGAAGAGCAGGCAATTTCGGGAGATCCCAATGTCGTAGGTTGCGCAGGGTCGCCACAGATTTATTTCATTGATTATGAGCAAGTTTATTATCAGCCGGTCCACCCGCTAAACTCCTCTCAACCGTCCCGGTTGAGCTTCCGGGCTGGCCTTCCATGTGGCCCGTCCAATGGCTGCATCCGAGGAAGGATTCCGAGAGATCGTCACAACGACCACAATGGGGGGGGGGGAAAGGTTCTCTACCTATGAGATTCTTAGGAAGAATGCTACAATACAGCTCCTTCTGAACCTGCTCGGATCTCGGAACATAATTTCCCTATTAGGTCTTATGTCCTATATTATAATTCTTAGGATGTGTCCCTTATGGAACTCCCATGCAATTTTAATCACTACCTACTCTGTACTGTTTATAGATTGTGCAGGGGTATTGGGATTACTATAGTACTGCCGTAGTAATTTTAGCTTTGACAAGCAGCTTCAGGGGTGCACTGACTGCACGACACAGAGAGAGGCATCGGTGAAGAGAATAAGAATAGAACCTTAAACCGTATTACGGTCCAATCAAGCCATGAACCTTGGAAACCCACAGGAATAATGAGGTAAAGGCCTTTTGACTTTCCTTATTCCCACCCAATCACTCATAGATGCCGATGTTTTTCTCTTTTTTTCCTTTTCTCCTTCTCGATTTTACCTGGTAGCAGTGCCCTCTCAGTGCCGAGAAGAAAGTAGGCAGCATCGGCTCTTTAATTTTATGGCAGGATGGTTGCCTGCGATGAGGTACATGGTCAAGCAACCCGTTGCTAGAGCCTGTTTATTTATAGCTATCAGGGCATACGGAGTATGTTCGAGAACGCATTTAAGCTCAGTACGAGCAATTACGTTGACTAGGATTATCCCTCAACATTAATTCATCTCATTATGATACTTATACCGAGAGTATCTTAGTCCGGAGTGGGACCATTGGGACCACGAACCGTGGGAAAAGATGACAGACACGTTACCTTTCAAAATACTAGCACACTTACACTGCCACTGCCGATCTCGGGTTACCTCGAGTGTTAGCCAGAGGTCTGATCTCTCATCTGCTGCCTAATGTCAAGTAAATAAGTAGATTTTATAAAGAGTACTACGATTGTTGATGGACACGGTAGAAATAGATCCTGATGATATCAATATCCCAGTAGCTAGAGATATACGAAAGTTGCGATCTTCAAGTATGAACACTGACAGGTTTTGTCACGAATTTAATAGATTTCGGGAAGATATCCGAATCTCACATCAATTCTAATATATTAAGTGGATGGACAGGAACATACTTCTGGAGCACCGTGTATTGTATGTATGTATGTACTGTTCTTTGCATGTTTCCTTCACCAACCACCATGACCGTTTCAGTGAAAATAAAGATATCTCGAGGTATAAACCTCGCCCGCCACCAAGATTTACCACCCCTCTTTATACCCCAGTGTGTCTTGAGTATATTGTATTCCTTTTTTTTCTCTTATTCCCCCTTCCCTGACTCTTACTTTGGAGATGGAAAAAAGAAAAGAAAAAAAAAGGAAAAGAAAGAAAAGAGAGGGAAAAAAGGATAAAAAGAAAGGCTAACGATCAAGCTAAGCGACACTAAATCCAACTAAACCAAAGAAAAGATACTACTCCGGAGAAAAACTCAAAAAGAAGGCCTTGTCGGCAGAAGATTCCTGAGAGAGATAAATTCTGCAGTAAGCTCCAATTTACTTAATCTCCACCTTCCTCACGATCTGATTTGAGTAGGAGCCGGTGTCGTTTCAGCCCATGGTTAGAAGTAACTGGGGTCAGCCGAGAGACTTTCGGAGTCGCTTCCTGGCTCTTGGACGAAGGAAGACCCTGGAGAATGGAGTCCGTCCCGGCCGATTACTTACTTAGTAGGCGTGTCTAGGATAAAGTACTTGACGCATTGAGCGCGTGGCATTGGGAAATTAATTCATCGTGTCGATCGATGTTCCTTTTAGGGTCTGTGATATCGCAAAGAATTCTTCTTCTGGAGATGTAGTTTCTTACAAAAAATTCCTACTAAAAGAAGAAAAATTAATGGGGGTACGCCAAAGCAAGAGCATGAGAAATAGAAAAATGAAATGAAAATTAAATTAAATAAATGCAAAAGGGAAATTTTATCATCATCATCACCCTTATTTCTTCACCCCCGACGGTTTGATGCTTAAATTTTATTTATTTTATTATTTTCTGTTCTTTTTTACTTTTTCTTTATTTTTAAAATTACCACTGGCCATCATCACTATAATATCATTCCATACGGTCATTCTTCTCCGGTAACCTTTTTTTTGCTTTTGCCTCACTCTCTCTTCTTTCTCTTCGTCCCTTCCTTTCCTTAATTTCATCCCTCCTCTCTTCCTCCTTGATTCTAGAAGAAGCATACTCCCACACTGGGCCCCCCACTCCTTTTTCAACCGATCATATCCCATCATTGGCTCTCACCCAACCCTTCACGGTGACCTCGGTATTTAGCAACCTGCTCGGTGGAGAAATTTTGAACGAACAAAGTAATGGTTTGACAACCTCCATCGATCCGCAAACAGCGCATTTCATGTCGACTCACCCAGCAACTTGAACTTTAATTTCTCCCCAACTGAACGACAACTACCTAATCTTACCGTACCTGCCCGTTAGGCTAGGTATTAGAAGTATCCATCCACTCTGCGTTATAATCTCCTCTATTACTATATTACGTTACTGGGACTATACCGGTTGCCTCAGGCGCCAACCGTCGTCCCAACTTAAAGTGATACACCATCCCAATTGGCAACTCACTCGCCACCACTCGGGATTTCTCCCTTATCCATTGGTTTCGATCCGTCGGGATCTCAATTCTTGTTCTCCATTCTTCATTTCAATCATTGGTAACTTGACACGCTGGACTAGTGTCGTAACCATATATACAAAGGAGAAGCCTCGAGCTTCCCATTACCATCCGGCTTGGGTGGATTCGGGGGTTGCTCCTTTTTTTCTTATTTTTTGTTTCTATTCTTTGTTTTCTTGTTTCTTGTCTCCGCTCTATTGAGAAACTTTTTAACACAAGGGGATAAAGAAAAGAAAGAAGAGGAAAAAGAGAGGGAGCCATAAAAAAAATAACTTAAGGTTGCACGTGTCGGGAATTGTTGGGTTGTCACTCCTTTCCACTCAAAACCATTTCGCCCTTCGCCATACATCACCCATTAGTATTTTTTTGTTCTCCCCCTATGAGTTGGCGTTCGGTGGCTCGAGATGCAGACGCAGTATTTCCGTTCGCCGAATAGCCAAGGGCAACCGGGCGTTTCCTATGAGTTGCCGCCGGTGCAATCGGTGACTTCTCCCTCAGGTCCTTTTCCACAGGCTGGCCCTCCACCTACTCTTCTTTCCGCTCCGCCGAGTAGACCCGCCAGTGGATTGAGAATGGCTCATCTTTTGCAACCCCTGCCGCATCAGATGTCAAACCCTCCCCCGCCTCCCCCGCCTTCATCATACTCACGATCCTATGAATCAAGCGGCTCGCCGGCCGAAGGCGCCTCTATTCTTCCGGATGCGCCACCGCTCAATGGTTCGGCCCCAGGGTCGTCGGGGCTTCTTCCACAGCCTAGTGGTGCCGGGCAGCAGCAGCAAATGCAGCAGCCGCTGCAACAAAAGAGAGCCTATCGTCAGAGGAGGAAAGACCCCAGTTGTGATGCGTGTCGTGAGCGCAAAGTCAAGGTACCGAGTTTTCGCCGACGCCCCTGTCATTTTGGCTTAAGATCATCCAAGGCGGTTTTGTTAACTTTCCCCGGTTCAGTGTGACGCTTCG
Organism: Aspergillus bombycis; assembly: GCF_001792695.1. Taxonomy (NCBI): domain Eukaryota; kingdom Fungi; phylum Ascomycota; class Eurotiomycetes; order Eurotiales; family Aspergillaceae; genus Aspergillus; species Aspergillus bombycis. Next base: position 11,247 of record NW_019170068.1, read on the forward strand.
GAGTCGTCTAGTTGTACAGAATGTACAAATCGCAAAGTGCGATGCCAGTTCACGAAGGAAACTAACAGGCGCATGTCGTCTATCAAGTTTGTACCACGGCTACTTGTTATGAAAAGCTTTGTTGTTCTAATTGGGTCATAGGCAAGTACAGGACTTAGAAAAGCAGCTTCTGTCAACTAAGCAGCAATTACAACAACTGCGATCGGGCATTTTGAGGCCAGACAACCTGATTGATCTCGATATTGATGGAACTGGACAGTCTCAATTGAAGCTCCCTGACATTGGGTATCGGCCATCACGCCAGCCAAGAGCTCCGGTATCACAGGACCTAACCGAAGCTCGAGCCAATCTGCGAAAGTACGGAAGGGGAATTATAAAAGTACCAACACCGTATCGCCAGCCGGGTCCGAAATCGCTCCTGGCGTCCGATCCTCCGCCGCTTCCCCCAAAGGAGGTTGCAGACCGTCTCCTCATGCAATACTACGAATGTATTCATTCCGTTCTGCCAGTAGTTCATTGGCCTAGCTTCGTGGCGGAGTATGAAAAGGTTTACCAAACTGGCTCCCTTCTTGGCCTCCCTCGAGAATGGGTGGCTGTTCTGTTTGGTATCTTCGCTTGTGGTTCACTTCACACACTGGAAAAGACTAGGGAGCACGACGGTAAAGAATTTATAAGAATTTCCTGTGGGGTCATCGATGTCTGGAAGGACAATTTCACCTTGGATCAAGCCCGAGCCGCGCTTTTGGTTAGTCTTTTTCTTTACGAGGTCAACGCAAAGTCAGCCAGCTGGGTATGGATCGGATCTGCAGTGAGAGTTGCGCAGGAGATAGGACTGCATATTGAGTCAGGGCCGTGGTCAGCCCTTGAAGGAGAAATGCGCAAGCGGGTATGGTGGGGAGTGTATGCCTGGGACAGGTGTGACTCAAGTCCCCCATAATACAAAGTTCCGTTATATTGACTATTATCTCCTTAGACTTCTCGCCCTAGAAATGGGAAAGCCAGTCCTCATTAATGATCAAGATTGCGATGTTGATCTTCCTTGTCCAGTCGACGAACGGTGTATTTCAGAAGGTGGTATTGTGGCGGAAGGCCAACAGACTACTCCACTCCTGGCCACTATACATGTCGTTCGGTCAATAGGTCAATTGGTCCGGACGTTGAGAAGCCCCACGATCAGCCCGGCAACCCTGGAAATATTCGAGCGACACTTTCAAACTTGCCAGGCCACGTTTCCTCCGCAGTATCATCCGAAGTCTGACCAATACCTCGATCCCCGCTCTATCCTCCCACTCATCTACCTGCAAAATGCCCGCCTCATCCTCTATCGTCATAATATTTCCCCTTTCTGTGCGCCCGAGGTCCGATCGTTGGCACTTGATTACTGTGTTTCAATCTCTCAGGACACTGCTCACCTCCTTTCACGCTGCATGCGGGCTCCTTCGGGTCCTCATGGTTACTCTTCGCCTCCCGGGAATGATGACTGGCGGCCTTTATTAGCATCCTCTGCGGGAACTGTGCTCTGCACCCACATCTGGCGTTGTGTGCTAGTGTTGCTATTCCGCCAGGAATATGATGCCGCACTGGTGTGTGTCCGGGCAAGTGCTGTGGTTGGAGACTCCCGAGCGGTCAATGCAGCCTGTGGGCGGTACATCGCATTTTTCCTGAAGTGCCTTGTGGACCGGCTAAGTCACCCCGACGGTGCGGATCTTGAGCGAGACGAGGAAATATTGGCATATGTGTCGGGCGACATGCAAGGTACAACTGGTGGCAGCTGGGTGTGGCAAGGCAGCGAGACTGGCTCTCAGCTGGAGACATTGACCGACTTCGGCAGTCCTGTCCCAATGCCACATCCCAGTGCCCGAGATAATCTATCTACAGGAGAAGTAGAAGCTTGGGAAGGGTGGGATTGGGTTGAACAGACGGTTCAATGTCTAATCAGCGAGAAGCAAAAGCAGCAGCAGGAGTATAATAGAATGGATGTGCAGACTAGCCCTGGGGGTGATGAGCCAGCACCTCAGCCACAGTCGACCTCATCTCATTCACGCATGACAATCGCAAGCATCATCTAATATCACGGGATCTGTCGCTCATAATTTGATACTTTGCGACTCTCCCGCATACCCTTGTCTCCATGTCGAGATCCACTCTAACGGCGTCAGCTTGTGGAACGACCATGAAACATTGTCGGTTCATATAAAACGTGCCCCGAGAACCGGCTTAGAGCAGTCAATATTCTGCGGATTAAAAACTTACGAGAGAACCCAAGGACACAGGCGCCCAGGGCAACGACGGCTTTCTTCATCAGGAAGGAGGTGGACTGTATTATCTATTTGTATTATCTGTCTAGATGATGGTCTGGGGTCCAGTGGAGCATGTGAAACGAGATATGTCTTACGACCGAATCTTTGATATCCATACATTACGTTTGATTACATTGAGCATACCATCAAAATGCGTTTCTGTGTTGTAGAATTCACCTTGTCTTGCTAGACAATAGACTTTGTTTCATATACAGTGACATCATGATTTTATTTTGACCTCTATATGCATTAATGATAGAACCTTTCAATCCACCCTCATACTGCATATTCCACAGATCCTTGAGACCTTTGAATACTACGATAATAATTTAGACCTCCAGATTAATACTCCGTCCAAACCGCGCATACAGCGCCACCTTCAATTGCTGCAACTCGTCGCGCAGATCGCTCAACTTCTCCTCCAGCCCCGACACCTCGGAGTCGATCTGCTCCGTCGACGAAGACAGGAGAGATTGAGCATCGGCAAGGGGAAGTTGGAAGAAGGAGTCCCCAATCTTGTACCTGTTCGAGTCAGAGCGAAAAATACTTTGAAGCAGCAAAAACTAAATAAATGAACACTCACGGCACTAGTTCATCCTCATCGGCCAGTTCCAACTCCATAGAAATCTCCTCGAGATCCTCTTTATCTTTCTGCAATATAGATATCATAGGTCAGTACGCGGACCACACAAGTCATGACAATATCAACACATCATCACTTCCTGGAGCCAGTGACACGGGGTGAATCCCTCGGACCGATATACAAAAAACGCAAATTGCTAGATGGGATAGACAAAAACCAACCTGTTTGGCCTTCAACTGCTCTTCTAGCAGCGTCTCACGTTGATGAAGACGACTGAAACGGTTGATCTTCTCCTGGTCTTCGCGACGGACCTCATTCTCTTCGCCTGCTGCGGAGACTTCGTCTTCTTTCGAGAGCTGTGGGGTGTTTGATTAGCTCGGTTATGTTGGAACGGGAAACTTGGGCCGACTTACCATGCGATGTTGCATCATTTTTGCTACTGAGTTGTCGGTTTTTATATCTTATAGTACTAGGGAGGGGTGGAGGGTTTTGTTTCTTGATAGATCTTAAGTTTAATTTGGTTTGATGTGGTTTCGGTGGGTGGTCTGTGCGCGGTTGTTCTTGGCGTGGCTCATTGTTTTCATGGGCTTGTTACTTGAAGCTTGTTGTCCTCATCTAAGTGTGTTATATTGATATCTAATACATACATCCACCTACTTCTTACTTATATCTTGGAGAAGAAGTTGATTGTGACGAACTGCCCGGCACGTGGCATCCTTTCTAATTAGAAAAACATGCCCTACAGTCTGGACATACTTCTAGAGGCCGGTAGAGCCCTGGCAAACATTCGGATATGGTTCCCAGAAAGGATCCCATGTGTGTGATTCTTGACAAGACTCATCTCAAGTGGGTTGGTAGCATTGATCACTCGGGCTCGATCGTGATTTTGAGGTTCTGGGATGCTATGGTATGATCTATGGAGTATAGATCGTAAAAACACCCATCTCGCAGCACACAGTGCTGTATGGTAAGATGGAGACCGCCGAAAAGGACAATCATCAAGGCCTTTATCCCATCTGGCTGTCTGGGGTGATTGGCCCGACGTCGGAGACTTGATTGGTTCTGCCTAGGGAGTTGGAGCAAGGGACAGAGGATCAAATCGACAAAGTGGATCGAAGAGACGCAAGCCACGTTGAGGGGCTCGGGAGCTTCACATTGAATGAGGCCGTAGACTTTCACACTCGTTAGGGGCCCCTTTTGCTAGATAAACTATGAATTATACGGGGCGGCTGAACTGCGCTTTTACGTTCAATATATGTGGTTCTTCTTATGTTGTTGGTTGTGCATCACTGGGGACTACTAGGCTACGTATGTCTATACACGACTATTGAATGTCCTATCATATCCCTCACATGATATGTACATTCATTACTCCATCTCTCAAGCCGTATCCCAGTTTGCTCCTAAAATGCAACATGTCATCTAGAAGACACTGTTTTAGAGGCAATAATTGAGACATACGTGCAGATCTCATCCAAACGTAAACATATGAGAAATGGCCTTGCATTTTGTCAAAGGTACTAATAGTATAAGGCCCGTATCTTTCTCTTTCTCTTTCTTCTTTCTTCTTTCTCACTTCCATCTGCGTTTCACGCTACTTTGATCCCCCAACATAAACCCAACCCATCCATCGTCATCTATCGTTCAAGATGAAATTCACTATAGTCGCCGCACTTATCCTTGCCACCATAACAAATGCACAGGACATCAGCTGCGCCAAACCTTGTATTCTGGAAGGTATACAGAAAGCGGCACCCGAGTGCGGTATTGATGCCAAATGCCTTTGTCCCCATTCGCAGGCGATATTAGATATTGCCAAACCTTGTGTGGAATCAAAATGTGGCCCTGTCTCGGATGGTAAATGTCGCCTGTTTTTCGTGTATGGGGGAGAACTATAGCTGACTCTGTCACAGATAAAATCCAGAAAGTGATGACGCAGTATTGCGGGTAAGCTCCGTGTCCGTAGAAACGGCCATTGAGCGCAACTACGACCTGGCGCCTTTGCATAATATCATAATTTCTATCATGCTACTAGGTTGCTTCGAGCGCTGGACTATGACACAGAGTCGAAATGTTTTTGGAGGGCGGAAAGAGTTGGGACGGTTTTCCCCGTTTCATGGGATTATGTCCAGATTCTTGTTTTGGGGTCAAATTTGTTTATATTCATCCCTTTGATATTGCATATCACTATTCCTCATTTTAGTCTGATGTGTATTCTTCTTTGGATAATAGAAGTCCTGTCTAGGATTGCTGCTGCAAGATGCCTGATGTTAAGTTCGAGGGAACACCCGTGGCTTGTGTAAAATCTATATGTACCAATCACTTCATGGCTGGCCTTACTGATTTACCTGCAATTGACTATAAAATGACCTTCGGACATAGGAAGGATTGAAGAAGGACAATTCTTCTTCATCTAAGGGTCTACCGAACTGATGCTCTTGGACAGATTCCGGAGCCGAGTATACTACAATAGCCTTCTACACGCTGGAAGAATATCTTCTTTTTTTTATTGCTTGTTAATATTAAAAAGAAAAAGTTCTTCAACAAAGTTGGCCGGATGGTGTAGTTGGTTATCACGTATCGTTAACACCGATAAGGTCCTGGGATCGAGCCCCAGTCTGGTCATTTCTTTTTACATTTTTTCTTTTTTTTCCCTTTCCCCCCCCTCTCCTTTTCTTTCTCTTGTTTACAGCATCCTGGTTGACTTTCTATTCCATGCGTCTTTATATGCACATACAGCAAAGATAGCCGTATACTCCTCAGTGTTAGATCAACCCACTCATACGGCAACCCTCTCGCTGGCCAAGACCCTTGATGTTTTCTCGGCGAGTAGGTAGGTACTCAGCGATATTAGAGTATCCAAAGAATCCAACAGCAACAAGATGTACTCTGTGCTACTAGTAGTAGTAGTACTATCGTAGTAGGAGTGTGGTAACGTATGTATAGAGCGTATTGATTGGTTCTCGGTCGGGTGACATCATCATCGGCCATGTCATGTGTTCTCTCAGAGGAAGTATGTACTTCGGAGTAAGTACTGTAGGAACACAAGGGCATATACCACACATTAATAGAGTCTCTCTGTCCTATACGTTTCCAGTCTCAAATTGAGACCCGCACTATCTAACTGGACTGCAGAAGTAACCGTCTCTGTATCCATTGATACATAAACATACAGTAGCAGTGGTTGACGCTGGTCTCGGAGAAAAGAAAGATAATCCCGAACGGCCAAACCAAAGCTATCATCACCAAACATAACATACCGGCCGTCGATATCCTAGCCTTCCATCTGAATCAATCTTCACCACCATCTAGCACTAACCCCACAAACACAGGGTGTCTGATATCTCAAGAGCTATTTCTAGATTGTATCCAGTCAAGCTCTGTCGCCTCGATCACCGCAGCAACACTGCTATCACCAAACCGTGACCAGGCAGTACACGACGACACCGACGCCCTTCGTCTACCCTCCTCCCTCACATTTACACCATGCGAATACCCGCAGGCCTCTCTTCGATTATTCTCTCCTCCGCCCTACTACCGAGCCTAAGCGCCGCAAGCGGCTTCGACTGCGCTCACATCAACGTCGACGGGTTCAAGTACGACCTAAGTGAGCTGGGCGGTGTCCACTCGCTCTACAATGTCGAGAAAACAGAGGAACACGTCGTGAACACCACATATGTACTGAACATATGTAACATTCTGAAGGGGGCTGCGATCAAGGGCCATCTGAAGTGTGGAACATCGAAGAACAGTATGTTTCCTCTCCCATTCTCTTGTTATCCGCTCTTCATACAAGGACTCAACAGCCCAAAGATTTGTCATGTTCCTAATCATTCAATTTACTTAAACAAACAACGCACAATACTAACAATTCTATATTCAAGTTTGTGGGTTTCAATACAAATACCCGGTCGACGGCTCCGAGGAAACAAGCCGTGCCTTTCCCATCGTCGGACTCGAGCATCTCGGTCACGGAAGCAAAGACCCCGAGATCACCCGGCTGAAGAAACTCGACCCGGGTGAAGAGGGCCTACTGATCAAACTTTCCGGAGGCAACTACGTCGACGACGAGGGGAAGAAGAAAGACGCGGGCGCGGTGCTCGAGTTCCAATGTGATCCTGAACGGTCAGGATTAGAAGGCCTGAAGACGACCGATGAGACCGACGACGAGAAGAAAGAGGCTGAGCGGAGACGCGCAGAAGGTGGAGACGGTAAAGAACAGCCGCCGGACGAGAAAAAAGACCGGTCGCACAGCCTCCAATTCAAGAGCTTCGGAAAGGCCGATGACGACTCATATGTGCTCAAGCTGAACTGGAGGACCAAGTATGCCTGTGATCATTACCTGGAAGAGAAAAAAGGCGACTCGTCTAGTCACTGGGGTTTCTTTACTTGGTTGATTATTATGTAGGTTCCTTTCCTTACCCCTGAACTATATGGATGCTAATTATGAGCCCCAGTCTCTTCCTCTGCATCGCTGCTTACCTTATCTTTGGCTCCTGGCTTAACTATAACCGCTACGCGCCCGAGGATGGGATCTCCTCCCTCACGGCGACACTATCCGGGATATTCCCTACATCTTTCAGGATTGGCTCCGTCGGGTAGTCAACACGCTCCAAGGATCGGGGTCCAGAGGCGGTTACAGTGCGGTATAATGCCATGAGGTATAGCGTGGTGTAGGTGTTTCTCTTTCGCTCATTTACGTTTTACTTGGGATTTCTTTTTGTTTCTACAGCTCGGTGGGGCCGTGTGTGTGATATTATCTCAGAAAATCTCTATGAAAGGTAGTTGCAGACTGGGTTGGATTGGGCACGTGCATGATAGTACTGTACGATGAATGATATACATCGGTCTTTTTGGCTTTTCCCTCTATATACTATTATACATTTTGAATATTAGACATTTGGTGCAGAATACGGAGTAGGATGAGCGGAATCTAATTTTTAAATCTATGGTGTGTATGTTGTAGTGTTGCCGAGGCTGTGTAGGGGCGTTTGATATACGACGTGTGCCCTACCTCAATCTACTCGGACTTCTACGCAGGGTCAAAATAACAAAACAACTCTGTAACAGGGATGAGACTCAGTCTCCCAATACAACGCGATACAACCAGTAATTAAAACAGAAAAACCCAGGATCCAACGCAAGGAAAAGAAAAAGACAACACGAATGAACGCGGAGCATCAAATGGCGTCATCAGAGCTAAGATCTCATCATGATCATCACCGGCATTGAAGAGACAAGCAAACAACCCAGGAAACCTAATAATAAAAAGTGGATTCCTCCTGTCTGTTCTCCTGCAACTTAAATTCCTCTTCATCTCTTCCTTTCCACTTACACTTTCATGGCAAACTGCTTGAGATACAGGTAATCCGCCATGTTCTCATCCACTGATTTACGGATTAGAGCGGCGGCCTCTGGGCCGTACTTCTTGCGCCATTCGGCGTCAAATTCCTCTTCGGTTTTCACCGGACGACCCTGGTGAATCTGGTTTAGTGACTATTTACCCCCCTTGTCCAGACGTTGCTGGCTCTATTGGTTGCTGTGAACTTACATGTTTCCGCGCTGTTAGGCCCTTCGATTCGATGGCATCGTTGTGAAATCCCCTCCACTTCTCGAATGCGTCGCACACCTGCTTCTGTTCGGACTCGTCGTCCCAGTCTAGCATGGACGGGTCATAGTCGATGCCCACGCTGCGGCAGAAAGCCTCAATCATCGGACCCGGCTTCTCGAGCATATCATCCGCGTCAACGACACAGATCTCGGCCGATTCGTGCGCCGCACCGACCCCGTTGACCACGGGCCTGAGCTTGTTGTCGATCTCGTCCGCGTCCTGCTCCTTCGTTGCGATATGAGGCCCGATCAGGTGGGTGCTCCGCAGGTAGTCGAATGTCCGACGGGTCTCGTCGTATCCGGCCTCGGCCGGATCATAATAATAGAAACCGGTGACGTCGTCCAGGGGGGGAATGGTGCAGCGGTAGTATGAAGGGACACTGAAGTGAGGGTCGCGTATAAGGAAGGCAAAGTGGAACTTGGAGAGAAGTTCCCTGGGCATCACGGTGGGGTTACCTGGCTCTGGCTCTGTCGGGTACGGGCCCTGGGACGTCTGCTTGGTGCTTTGTCCAGCTTCGACATGACCGTTGCTTTCCACACCGTTTCCAGCATGGCCGTTGGCCTCGGTGCCGACACCACGCTTCACTTTAAGCAGAGATGGCGCAATGCTGGCTGGCTTCCCGCTTGGTGGAAGGAGATAGTGGATGATGTCCTTGATGAAAACTCTCTTGCCCTGTGATCCGGTAAGTGACTCGTCTTGAAGACCACGACGTGACAATTTGAAGAAACAAGAGATAATCGTGGTTCACTTGCGAGATGGGGATTGAGATCCGACACCTTCAGTGGGGAAAAGTGAGGTAAAAAGGAAAAGGGTCGAGTGTCTCATCTGGCATTTGCAGAAGTCCAGAGGGGACAGCTCTGCAGACGTGCTTGAGATCCAATAGGGTATAGGGATTACATCAACCTCATACGCATCCCGAATGCCAATGAGGTCGATCCATCACGGTCCTGTCAGGACGGAACATTACGAGCCAAAGAGGAGGGAGAGAAGAAAAGAGAAAAGAGCAAGGGCCGGACCTCAGAAGCTTCACGCTCTATTCTATCCATCACGGTTTTGTAGGTTGACTGACTGAAGCCGCTCTCTAGGCGGGCCTTCTCGTCGTCCATAAACCTCGTACCCAGTCTTTCTGGGCCATAGTAGAAAGCATCGCCAAATGGCTCATGGACACACTGGATGGTATCCCGGCGAGTCATGAAGACCTGCGAATGTTAGTAATTCCGCATTTATGTAGTTGGAATAGGAGAGATCCAAGGGACTGTCCTACTCGTTCAAATGCTGTTGAGCATGCGCGGGGGTGAGTAGCGACAAAGATGGGTTTCTGCGACATCTTTGCAATAGTCTGTGTCTGTGACGGACACTATCTAGTTGAAGGGTGGTGAAATGATTCAAATAAAGGCTCTGAGCAATATGGAGTGGTGCAACAACCGCCCGGGATTTTCACCACAGGCGTAGCTACTGATATCTGGTCTGCTTTGGTTGAAATCTTACACAGAATGGGGGATGATCCGGGGGGCAATATACCGGAAGAGAAAGTGATGCAGAGAATTCAGTAGGTATGGGGAATGGAGAGAAGATGTTTCCAGATCAGTACTGACTCAGATCGACAAGGACTGAGAACTGAAGACGATAAAAGAAAAAAGAACCGAAGTCAGGGAACGAACGATAGGAACGAGTGGGTTCTTATAGATTTTCATAGGGCCGTTGGGTTTGGATGGAAGAGGGGGCCCAGAATAAGAAAAGAGAAATTCAAAAATAAAATCGAAAAATATGCGATGGTAGCCACTGACGAAAGATGCTAAAATAAAACCAAAATGAATTTTCATGAATCTGATTAGTAGAGATACTATCACGAAGTAAACTATGCCTGAGGATTATTCCCCAAGAAGCAAGTGCAACGAGAGACTACGACATGGATGGCAAACCGACGGAGAAGCAGCAGGATAACTTGCAGATTTAGCTTGACAACTATTTCCCAAATGAAACGGCGATAAACATACTAATTCACATCCACTTGCACAACCCAGGTGGTGCCTCCGATCACAGATTTTGACACCGGTGCAGGGTAGTCAGAAGTAGTATATGGATATGGCCGTTATGATAGTACCTCCATCAGCTAAACGCCCCCCCTCTCTACGATAATTCGGATTACGATCTACCAGATGCTCCGCCGCATTGCCTTCCTTTCTCATCGAATCCCCTGCGCCGAGGGGGGCACTTAGGGTCTAGACAAGACACGAAGTGGACTCCAGTTCCTGAACCACGGGCGCATAACGAGGCTCCAGCGTGGAGGGAGAAAAAAAGTGGGCAGGCAAGATGCAAGGACAGGCTAGTACTTCCTTACCAGCGTTGGGGAGGGGATCAAGGTTCCAAGGATAGTCAATCATACCTCGGGACGATATGCTAACAATGTCGGCTGCCTGAAGTCATCCCATCGGTCAAAATCCAGGGCAACTTGGGCCGTGTCCACTTTTGACGTCATGACGAGGCGGATGGAAGATTAAAAAAAAAAAAAGACTCGAGAGAAAGGAAAAGTACAGGGGATTGTTAGGGAAAAAGTGGGATGAGAGTGGACGATCTTAACATCTAGGAGTTAATATACAAACCAAGGCGGCTAAGAGGAAAAGTCGAAAAAAAAATAACATAAATAAAACTAAAATATCGAGATTGTGCCAGGTGAGGGACGTTCATTGATTAGTATGGGTGGACTAGACCCGAAAATCTCTCAGCTTAGAAAAAAAAAATTGAAAAATTAAATAAAAAGAATTAAAAGGAGAGAGAGGAGATATTAAGAGAGAGAAAAATGCCGCGGATAATAAAAATATTCTCATTACCATTAGGTATTAGGAGAAGAGTTCTTCGCGCATCGTGCAGACCATGCAAGGCGTCTATGGTGATGGGAACATGCTGATTGAATTCTCGTCCGTAGTCATGATGTGTCACGGACTAGTAACCTTAGTTTCCTAATGGCAGATGCACCTGAAACATCCAATGGAGATCGATCGCGGTCCCATATTGACCGTTCATTGCGCCGGTGGTCGGACGGCATTGGTTATATTTAAGTTATCGTGCCAATGCAGGTGATCCTGTGTCCCTATCTTGACCGAACCCGGTATAGTGCTTTCTCTCCTTGTTGGACGGTTCAATCGCATTCAATCGGATCACGATTCATCCCATCGTGGGGGTAAGAAAAGCTGAGGTACAGCTAAGTTTCCCAGTTAGATGGGCAGAAACTCGAGACTCGACTCGACTGGTACTAGTAGTAGTCCGACTCGATTACCTAGTAGTACTCCAATCATCATCGCCGGTTGATAATCGGTCCGGCAGATCATTGGCCCATCTGGTGTTGGTGGGGACTTGGAGGTAGGAAGCTCCAGTACCTTACCGTGTACTTACAAGTAACGCTGATGTACCGAGTACCACTGTACTGTTAGGAGATTTATCTCAGGCAGTGAAAGCATCCAGGCATCTAGGCATCCAGGCAACGACTATTACAAAACTAGCGTAACTACTAGTACTAGTTCAAGGTACCTGGAGGAAGCTATGCAGTTACATGTCAGAGGAGGGAAAAATGTGTTACAAAGTGCTGTACTGTCATAGTATAGAATTGTCCAGTTGACGCGGGTCAGGTGTCGAAGAGTCTAGATGACAATCGCCTGTTCAATCAGGCCACCAATGCCACGTGACGTCAGTGACCAAGAATTCACCCCTCCTTTTCATAGGTGCTTCTGGAAGGCGGTGGAAGTTCCTAGTGTCGTCATGGAGGGTCTGGAAGGTTAACGATGCCCAACACCAAGCTATATAGACACCCATGAACTCCAACCACCAGCGTCTTTCTTTTTTTGTGTGTATCAATCATACAGATAACTATAAGAATAGTTAAGCCAGCCTTTCCGATTTCTCTTCATCACATCAACCATCTCAATAACTACGTTACATACTTGCCCACTATTCAAACACGCACAACTGGTCAACCCGTTTCGCCATGAACGGTGCTCAATTCACAGACAGAGCCAACAAGGCCCTGCTGGATTCCAGCAGTTTGGCTGAACAATACTCCCATTCTCAGATACTCCCCGTTCACCTTGCAGTTGCCCTCTTAAATCCTTCCATAGATGAATCAAAAGACCAACAAGTTCCAGCGCACCCCTCACACGATTCCGCCTCTGCCCCTCTCTTCCGCCAAGTCATTGAACGCGCCCATGGCGACCCCCAGCTCCTCGAACGATCTCTCATGAAGATCCTGGTCCGTTGCCCAAGCCAAGACCCTCCTCCCGAGTCCGTTAGTGTCTCTCCGGCACTAGCCAAGGTTATCCGGTCAGCTACCGAGTTGTCCAAAACCCAGAAGGACAGCTTCGTCGCTATCGACCATTTGATTGTGTCTGTCTCCCAGGACTCTCAGGTCCAGCGAGCATTAGCAGATGCCAACATTCCCAACGTCAAGCTACTAGACTCTGCCGTTCAGCAAATTCGCGGTACGAGGAGAGTAGATTCCAAGACAGCCGATTCAGAAAGCGAGAATGAGAACCTCAAGAAGTTCACCATTGATATGACGGCTCTGGCAAGAGAGGGCAAGATCGATCCTGTCATTGGCCGTGAGGAAGAAATTCGTCGAGTGATTCGTATCCTCAGTCGCCGAACGAAAAACAACCCAGTGCTCATCGGTGAGCCTGGTGTCGGAAAAACCACCATTGTGGAGGGATTAGCTCGCCGAATCGTGAATGCTGATATCCCAGCCAACTTGGCTCAATGCAAGTTGCTTTCACTCGACGTCGGTTCACTGGTTGCAGGAAGCAAGTACAGGGGCGAGTTCGAAGAAAGAATGAAGGGAGTCCTCAAAGAGATAGAAGAGTCTAAGGAAATGATCGTTCTATTTGTCGACGAAATCCACCTTCTCATGGGAGCAGGCTCCAGTGGTGAGGGTGGCATGGATGCCGCCAATCTTCTGAAGCCGATGTTGGCTCGCGGCCAACTGCACTGTATCGGTGCCACGACACTAGGCGAATATCGGAAATATATTGAGAAGGACCAGGCGTTTGAACGACGTTTCCAACAGGTATTGGTGAAGGAACCTTCCGTTAACGAGACTATCTCTATCCTTCGTGGTTTAAAGGAGAAGTACGAAGTGCATCATGGTGTCAACATCCTCGACGGTGCCATTGTTTCCGCAGCCACGCTGGCTTCGCGGTACCTGACCGCTCGTCGACTTCCTGACTCCGCAGTTGATCTTATCGATGAAGCTGCCGCCGCTGTTAGAGTGACACGTGAGTCCGAGCCCGAGGCCCTGGATAACTTGGAGAGAAAGCTCCGACAGCTGCAAATTGAAATCCATGCCCTTGAGCGCGAGAAAGACGACGCATCTAGAGCTCGCTTGGAGGCAGCGAAGCAGGAGGCAGCCAATGTTACCGAGGAACTGCGCCCGCTGCGTGAGAAATACGAAAGCGAGAAGCAGCGCAGCAAAGCCATCCAGGATGCCAAGATCAAGCTCGACTCTCTCAAAGTCAAGAGAGACGAGGCAGAGCGGTCCGGAGATACTGTGACCGCTGCTGACTTGGAGTACTATGCTATTCCGGAGACCAAAGCTCTGATCGAAAGGCTCGAGGAAGATCGCGCAAAAGCGGATGCAGAACGGCGTTCTCGCTCCGGGGACGCTGGAGAGACATTGCTCGCTGATGCTGTCGGCCCCGATCAGATCAACGAGATTGTTGCCCGGTGGACTGGTATCCCTGTCACCAGACTCAAGACCACCGAGAAGGACAAGTTATTGAACATGGAGAAGCACCTCGCCAAGCTAGTCGTCGGCCAGAAGGAAGCTGTGACCTCCGTTTCGAATGCAATCCGACTCCAACGATCTGGCCTCAGCAACCCCAACTCGCCGCCAAGTTTCCTCTTCTGCGGTCCATCTGGAACTGGTAAGACCTTGCTTACGAAGGCTCTTGCAGAGTTCCTCTTCGATGACCCCAAGGCTATGATTCGATTCGATATGTCTGAATACCAGGAACGCCACTCTTTGAGCCGTATGATCGGTGCGCCTCCTGGATATGTCGGACATGATGCTGGTGGCCAGCTGACCGAAAGCCTCCGGCGACGCCCGTTCTCCATTCTTCTCTTCGATGAGGTTGAAAAGGCAGCAAAAGAGGTTCTCACCGTTCTCCTCCAGCTGATGGATGATGGACGTGTCACAGATGGTCAAGGCAGAATTGTCGATGCGAAGAACTGCATCGTCGTCATGACATCCAACCTGGGTGCCGAATTCCTGTCTCGTCCCACCGCCAAAGATGGACGGATCGACCCTCAAACCCGTGAATTAGTCATGGGCGCCTCCGTGACTACTTCCTTCCCGAATTCCTCAACCGTATCTCTAGCACCGTCATCTTCAATCGCCTCACGAAGAGGGAAATCCGCAAGATCGTTGATCTCCGTCTGGACGAAGTTCAGAAGCGCTTGGAGCAAAACAGCAAGAACGTCACCATCGAATGCACAGATGAAGTCAAAGACTACCTCGGTGACGCAGGCTATTCGCCCGCATATGGCGCTCGGCCTTTGGCTCGGATCATCGAGCGTGAAGTCCTCAACCGTCTCGCTATTCTTATCCTCCGTGGAAGCATCCTCGATGGTGAAGTGGCTCGCGTTATCATGCGCGATGGCCGTATCGACGTCTTGCCGAATCATGAGATCCCGGTTGACGAAGATCAAGATATGCTCGATAGTGAAGATGAAGCCATAGCCGAAATGGAAGACGGCAGTGGTGACATGGATCTCTACGAGTAAATTTACCACAAAAAGAAAGGATTATCAGCAAATAATAAAAGAAAGAAGTGTAAGCTTTTGAAGACATGGATGGAATGATGACTGATGATGATAACATGGCTTGTTTTCCTTCTGGCTTGATTATGGATACGGGCGTTTGTTGTCGATATTTCTTACCTTGGACATATTATATGAATTTTGTACACAGCATAAAAACAATATGCTTTAATAATAGATTCAGCTGAATTATCTGGATGTGTCAATCAAATAATTGATTCAATACTTCAAATTAAATGAACGACTGCTATTGACATTCCAATCAATGTTTCCAAGTGGCAATCATCGTAGATGTTGTAAACTTCAGAAAAGTTTTTTTTTTTTTTTTTGATGTAACTATACCTACATAACCTACGAATTCCTTCTACTCTTTCAACTCGTTCTCTTTAAACCACCTCGCAATCTCCCCCGTCTGACAAAACTCAACCTCATCCCCCCACCCCTTCAACCACGTCAACAACCGCTCCAACATCCCAATGACATGCGCCATACCGCTGGTATCAGGGTGCATCAATACGGGAAAGATAGGCTCGTCCTCATTCTCGCGAATCCACAGGAACCGATCGCGCCAGAGGTTCTCGACCACGCGGACATCGGTATAGCCGTGTGAGTTATGCGTATGAGGAAGGTACTGCATGGGGGTCATGTCTTCCATGTACCAATTGCAGGGGACGCAGACGAGGGGCCGGCGGTCTTCTGTTGTCGGTGGGATAGGGTGCATCCAGGTCGAGGCGGGGAGGGAGAAATTGATGGGTTGGAGGGGTGGACGTTTAGGGGCGAAGAAAGGGTGGCAGTCGTGGTCTGTTAGGGAAGCGTCTGTTTTAGGATTGCGTTAGAATTGGTGGATTGTCGGGGTGGAAAAGGGAGGAACTCTCACCGTATTCGAATCCGTACTCTTCTAGTAGGTCTAATGTGGACTCGCGCAGTTGGTAGAGAGGTGCGCGGTATCCGACGGGCTTCTTGCCTGTTAGTTTGGTTGCAATGTCGATACATCGCGTTAGCACGTCCCGTTCTTGCTCAACTGTCAGTTGGTATGCTCCTTCGTGGGCGTAGCCGTGAAGTCCTATCTCGCAGCCTGACTCGATTACCTGTTGCACTTCCTCTGGGAAGCTCTCGGCAGAGTGGCCCGGGATGAACCAGGTGCAACGATCAGCTAGGTCGAGCTTTTTGAGCATCCGTAGGAGACGGGGGACGCCAACTTTGGCAGCGAAGAATCCGGAGGAGTAGTCTGCGAGGATGTTGTCGGGATGCTGACCTGATCGTTGTAGGGGTTTGTTCAGCGTCTGTAGACCGTTCAAAGATGGCAAAGATGGCTTACCTGTCCCTAGCCATCCAGATACCGCGTCTAGGTCAATGGAGATGGCTATTCGGATTTTGTTCCGCTTTGGCTGTGATACAACCCTCGGGATTGATTGGACTATACTCGACTTGGGGTGAGCGACTTGGTCCTCTGTCTTTTTGACTGCTTCGTTCTCCTTCCAGATCAAGCGACCTTCCATTCCTCCGTCGACACTTAAGCACTGTCCCGATATGTGTCCCGCTGCGCGGTGAGAGGCCAGGAAAGCCATTGTGCGGGCTACATCCTCCGGTCTTGCGATCTTCTTTAGAGGTACGCTACTCTAGTTAGTGAGGATCTATAAGTTGTGGCAGATGGGGATTGAACGTGATAAGCATACGTAGCCTGGGCTTCTGCCCACATCTCCTTCGGGTCGTCGAGCCTTCCTTCTATTAAGGGTGTATCTACCCATCCAGGTGCAACAGCATTGATTCGTGCCTTGCTATTGAGGCGAACTATTTCATTCTTCACACTACGGATCAAGCCGTACTGCAAGGCAGCCTTCCCAGATGCGTACTCGGCATGGCCTTCCTGACCAAACTTTCCCGTTTCGCTCCCCGTTAGTACGATAGCTAGGTTATCCAGTTCTTCACCAAGAGTCTGTTGAGATGCACGTGCTGCTCTCAAGAAATGCTTGATTGTCAAGAATGTTCCTCGGACATTGACAAGGTATGTCTGGTCCCAGGTCTCCACTGGCAATTCCCAGATAGGGTAGTCTTTGCTTTCATCTGTGATACCTGCATTTGCGATCAAAATATTGATAGGGCCGAATCGCTTGCTGGCCTGTGCAATATTGGATTGGACAGATTCTTCGTCCGTGATATCACCTTTCAGGACGTGTAGCCGGGAGTAGGGCTCCCCTTGTATATCAGAAACCTCCAAGGCCTGGATGTCCAGTGCTGTCACTTTGCATCCCTGATCTATATACGTATTATGTTAGATTATGGAATGTGCCATTCATAAGAAAATAAAACATAAATCCAGGAGATGTGAAAGCAATGATGGGAGTTAGACCATCATCCACTTCTCCAGCTTCTACTGTCAGAAGGCAGGGCGTAATGGAGGTAGTATACAATAGCATAATGTAGATGATCAATCGCCTTATTTAAGTAATCCAACAGGCTACTCGTGTTATTCTTTGCGCTGGAGTGCAGCCAAGGTAAAGAAAGCAGTCTGCATATCCCAATCGCGCATCACACAGGTTACATCAGTCAACGCAAAACGTACCTAAGAATTCTCGCACTGCTTGCTTTCCAATTCCACCGGCGGCACCGGTGATGAAGACATGGAGGCTTTCCAAGCCCAGGAAGGCGGGAGATGCCAAAGGCTGCACCGACATACTGTTTAGTCTGCGGCTGTCACGATAAGGAGGCCGTTGGTTTATGGTGTTATGAACTAGTCAGATTAGCTACTACTGCTGCGGCTGACATCAGACAGGGAAAGACGTACCGAGTGATGGGCATACTCCAGAGTTCAATAGCTGGCTCGAATGAAATAACAGGGATGGGTATAGGCAAGGTATGCCACGTGTCTACGTTGATTGACAGATCGACAACTTGACGCTGCCAATCAATAAATCTACGAGGCCGCGGGGCAGTCACGTGGGCCTCAACGAATTTATGTTCTTTCCAGAATGATGATTATCATTATCTGGTTTATGATTCGAATTCTACGGATTTCGAAAACGTAGGTTCTCATGGTAATTGTCTGTAAATCTACCGTGCTTGTTTGTCCGTACATCGGCTGCCGACGAAGATCCGGCAGAGCGTAGTTTGAATTCTCATATACTAGCGATCCATGTAGCTCAAATTGAAACCAACGCTAACTGACGATGCGCAATGGCATCAGGATCGAGGCTACGGAGTACTCTTAGTCCTTGGTGCTGTTCTTGGCAATATCATTGACTTCGACCGCGTCCCCACTAATTGGTTTAGTTCCTGTAACTATAGACGTGGCCTAGACTATGCCAGCTTTTAGCTAGATTCACGCTATGCTGCGATACAACGGCGCGCTCCACCGTAGAAAAGGAGTACGTAGCATTGAGTGTAATCTGGATCGCTCCATTGTGGTTGTGGTATCACTGGTGGAGGAAATAGCGCCCTCCCCCCAAAACACCAGTTCGTTGCAAACAGAGTTCGTTGGGCTTGATGCCGACTCGCACTAATAACCACCCAAGGAGTTTCAGATAATTTTACTCGAAATTCAAACAGTGAGCTGGTTGTAGACTAGTCTTGCCGAGTCGGAAACAGTCATTTTTGGGCATATTGGCATTACGACGATTTGGATTAAAACGACAGACCTAAAAAGGCTCATTCTCCGTTTTGATCTAAGGTAAGCTAATCAGTAGACCAGGAGTTATTTGTTTGGCTTCCCTTCAGATAGTGAAAATTGGGTCTCGGAAGATTACCGAGGTTTGAATCATTGATGGCAAGCGAAAGTCTGCTATACTTCGGAGTACGGTCTATAAGGTATATCTAGGTAACAGAAATGCAACTCCTCTTTTGGGCGCAGAAGCTCTACATCGATGGGAGACCGGCATCGCTTCAACCGTTTCGCCATGGAAAGGTTACTACGAAGTCCACCACGGGCAATGATGATCATACATGGACCCTACAAGCCATGGCATTTTATGACAAGCGGCTTTTGCGTAGTCTGCTCCGTCATTCCTGAAGTATTCCCGCATGGTGTGAATGAGAGTTATAGCCGATCAGCAAGAGTCAAGCTTCCGCGCAACGATAGTGTCAACGGCGGGCATTTCATGGCTGAAATAGAAATCTTAACGAAACTCGAGAGGAGAACTTGAATGAACTATGTAAGTATCTCGTATTCAACAAGCACGAATGCTTGGCTTGATTTGATATTAACCTACCTCTCTACGGAGTATATAGTAGTGAAGTATACACAGTATGCTACTCCGCTAGTCACCACACGTTGGGAGACTGCAAGCGATCCACCGACCTCCAGATTCTCCATTGTTTTTACCCTGCATTTTCAGGAGGTGAGCTAGCTCGGCAAAATCCCGCCCTGTGCTGTAGATCTTAGAACGGTCGATTAATGGGAGCAGGGAGCATTATGGCATGACACAGGTAATTTTCGCCATATACTTCTCCCACCAGGCTCGACCTGGTCCGTGGGTAGGGTAATGGAGTTGAACACTGAACCAGCAAAAGTAATTTGGAGACACTGCGATCCTTTCCTGAAAACGGTCGTTGCCGAGTGGAGATTAACATGACCAACCGTGGGCTGGATGATATATGATCACTCTTAGGCGCTGAAGGCTGGTGGGACCTCGACGTGCTCTATGCACTAATGTCGAGTATGCCCCATACAGCGGTGGGACAGGACACGCATGCTTCACTTTGGTTGCTGAGAGGCTTTTTGTTTAACTTTGTGACAGGCAGCTTTTTCAGCTGGGTATTGCGGCACAACCCAAGGTTAGTACAATCGATGACAAGCCGCCGATGAGAAATCTCGGCTAGTGTCCGTGCCTTTTTTTTTTTTCCCTTTTTAAAACTCAAACTGAAAGGTAGGAGACTTCCAACCAGCTACTGTAAGCTTTGAGGATCTAGAATTCTACATCATGTTAGACGCATTGAGCAGGGGAGTTCAGCCCCAATGTTGGTTGCGTGAGTTGTATGAATCCAAGAAATCCTGTAGCACAGAACTTGGAAGAGCTTGAGGTCTCCTGTGGAGTACAAGTAGTGTACGTGTCCTCCATTTTCTCTTATTGGTGAGATCCTTTTTTTGGGATGTGAAAGATTCGGAATGGAAAAAGAACAGAAGCGGATAAAAGCCGGCACTCGGCAAGACTCCCCTCCCACCGAGGCTGAGGAGTAATGCGGAAACGCATTACAAGGCCCCTCAAAGGTGAATGGATCTGAAGTTACGGTAATAGGCCGTATCCACCACCCACTCACGTGATAGAAGGGGGCCGGGAGATCTGCGGTTAAAGTCCGTGGCATTTGGGGACGGAGATAACGATAAGCTTGAGAAAAAAATGGCCATCCAATCGTGTGGACCAAATTCTTCTACTCCCCTGGTTGCACATTCGCAATGGATCCATGGCGTTTTGCCTCTACTAGTATGATCATTATTCGGGGTAAGTATTTACTGCGCAGCCGTTTATCCGTGTCGACCCTCAAGAGTCAATAACGCCCACTCGAAAACCGTGGTCGTGGTTGATACCCCCTTGGGACAATTATTTCCCCCACCCCCGGCTGATCATTGAATGATGTGCGTTTAGGCTGCTTCATATGGAGTAATATTTTTATGTATAGTACATAACACAGGGCCCCTCCCCAGACTTTCATAATAACGTAGTGGATGTCTAAATTCTCCTGACAAATGAGGCTATATACAGGTAACAGAATGCACCCCAAACAGGATGAAAGAAAGAAATAAAAGGAGTGGAAGAAATAAAATTATATATACAACATTATTTTAGAAACGCGAGATAAGAATCGTATGCTTCATGGCTGCGGTTGATGCACCCCGTTAAAACTTTCGGTCTTGGTATGATGGGATCCCCAAAATTCGGGAGGCCGGGATTCGCGCTCCACCGTGACAGTAACGTCCTGCCGAATTCTCAGGGCTCTGTCGGAGCCATCGTCGCTAACATCCCGATCGTCACTCGCTTGTATGCTAACATCAGAAGCCGGCTTGTGAGGCGTAGCAATGCTTCGGTTGTAATCATGCATGCTAAATTCGCCTGAGCGTAGCTGACTCGACGGTCCATAATGCCGGCCGTACCCTGAGGCTTTGCTGGTCCACGGACCAGACCGATACCGATCAGTGGCTCGCTTGGATCCCCCTGTCCAGCTTTTGAGGGCAGGGAACACATCGCGTAGGAGAGACCAGATGAGTGGTAGGTTGGTGACAAGAACAGCCACGGTTGCTTCCCGGAAGTACCAATTCATGTAAACGTATGAGATGAGCGACGGGACGAGACAGTAAACCTTTGTCAGGACTGCTGCGACAATAACAAAAATTCCCATGCCGAAAATAACCACAAGTATCAGCTTCTGCTTGAGGGGCACGCGTACTTGCAGCAGAAGTGGCAACCCAATAAGGAGCATCAGAATGTCTGCAGAAATCGATATACATCCCTGGATAATTTCGTAGTACTGGTAGCTTGAGCATTGGTCTATTGTATAGACAGTCAGGTTATTGCTTTGCTAATGATGCCTAGAGGGTCAAACAACTCACAGGATGTAGGCACAGCCCAGTACATCGATAAGGGTCGGCAGATCAGGAACAGAGACAGCTCAACACCAATAAAACCGAGGCCGACATATATGGCGAGATAATTAACCCATTTCCTCTGTGGCAACCCCTCCCTAATAAATAGAGTCAATAGATTATGCCCATCGACATTGGCTGTAAGCAACTCACGTTATACGTGCATAGATGACGAGCATACAGGCCTTCATCGCCCATACCGCGAGGACAAATGAGTGTTCTGAAACAAAGACCCATTTACTTCCTCTCACACGATCGGCTTTAAGTACCGGGGTCAAGTTTTTAATATCTTCTTCGCTCATCAAGTTCGAACCCCCCACGATGACGACTTCGTTCAAAGCAACACATAGGATCGTATACCAGATGATAGCGAAAACCATCAAGTAATCATCTGTCTGGAGATTTCGGATTCCTAAACGACGTATTCGAGCTACACTATAAGGGAGTATGGAATCAGAGCACGGTCAAACTAGAGTGACGGGGATATAAGGATTCTGTTTCTCGCTTGAAGGACAACTTACAATCGAAGGCAAACACCCAGCATCCCTACTGCATAGAGAGTCCATGTTTCCCGAGCGAAGCTCTTTGTAAATTCTGGACTGAAGCTTGACATGTTTTCGGAGAGCAACCTGTAAGCCCAGGGAATGATAGGTTAACTGGCATTCACTCCGAACAGATCTATGCAAGGGTCTAAGGGAGGTACTATGATATATGAGGGGGAGCCACCGACATTTTCGCGATAAGCTTTCTGTAATTGGGCACATTTGCCAGGGGAAGTGTGTGGCTGCAAGGATCAACCAGCAGCCTTGACTCAGTGAGATTACAGAATTAAGGTACGATTGCTATAGAATGGAAATGGAATTGGAGGAAAAACCGAAAAGCATGGCGTCCCATGTTGGTTCCAGTGTGATGGGAGGATTACTGTGAGCTCATAGGCGAACCAGAATCGACCAGAAGGCCCAAAGAGGGAAAGATGCAGCACATCCACACCACCATCACCTGCGGGACCACTTGCTTTAGGAACTGGGTTTATGTCACACAAGGCCAGCCGGCAGTCGTGCTTGCTACCATATTTGGTTTAATGCCGGTACCATCCTTTTTTTTCCCGAGGGAATTAGAGTAATGAATTCTAGTACCTAGGGAGGCTTGGAAAGGGACTCGGATACAGTTGGTCGCACCATTAATCCAACTAACCATTGTATAGCGTGTGCCTGAATAATATTCAGTCCACACCAATTATTAGCTGACCTTCTTGTTGGCAAATCATAATACGAAGGCAACACTTTTTCTATTAACATACAGAGTACTTGGCATGCTGAAAAAGATTTTTTTCTCAGTAAGGTGGGTAATAGTGTTCTAGAGAACTGGATTCTCGTGGTATAAGCGCCAAGGCAACGTGCAGTTGGACGTGCAACGCAAAGTGTAATTACAGCTATTACAACTCACAGGGCATGGATTGGGGACGGTGTTAAGTGGGTCCGACTAGTCCCAAGTTAATTTTGGCCTAAGCCCATTGAGGAGCCAGAATCTTAGCACCTCAATTCCTTAGTTAACCTTCTGGAGCCTGGGCGATAACATGCCGATATCAGGCTTGTCCCACTATCCAGTACCGTAGTACTACCCAGTACTACTTCTAATCCTAGTAGGACTAAAAAAAAAAGTGCTGTGGACGAAACTATACATCTCATATCAGAAGTCAAAATCACGCCTATATTATGCTAGTATAGTTCGAGGCTGCACCGGTGGCATCTTAGTCTCCGTTCGAGACATCCGAACGGAAGGATCGGAGATAAACTTTGCTCTTTTGTCTACCTTGTTTTTTAATTGACTTTGGACTGGAAGCACTAGAGGCCTGATCCCTGTCACTCAGCCACCTCAACTTGCGTTATAATCCGTACAGAATCTTCTCTGTGTATATTAACTGTATATTAACTAAGATGAAGTCTTCCACTAAAAAAGTCCTCCGATTTCTCTTCTCTATATTAATAGCAAACAACGGACCACAAGTTATCTGTCTACGCCACCAGAGGAAAAAGTCCCCTTTAGGCGTTTTAGTTCTTAATACCTCTATATCTAGATTAATTCCGTAAGCCCCGGAGAAGCCGACGAGGCCTCGACCAAATTACTGACTCGCAGTTAGTATGAACGCCAAACCGGTCTTGTTTCACTTATCTCGTGTGTACAGTTATAGAACAGGTGTTTCTCTGAGGGATCATCCGACATGGAAGTCAGTCTCCGAGATTGGCAGTAGAGAATTTAGCGGTAGAGCGAGTGTTCAGACGCTCTTCTTGAGGGAACGTATAAGATAGACATGCTCTCTTGTCATTTAATTTCAGGAATGGAAGAGGTAGGGGAGAAGAGGAATAGTAAAACATGGTACCTTGAATTTAACAATTAAATAATTGTCATTTTTAGGGTACTACTAGTATAGCAATGAGATCCATACTACCAGTGGGAGCGTCAATAGGAGCGTAGGGATAATTTGCAATGAAAATGAATAATTCGCTCGATAAGCGGACTGCGCGGAATCGCCGGATTAAGACATGGATGGTTTCGCTGGGGCCCCATGTCATTGGCCCCGGTCTCTAAATAAAGTTAGGCTCCAAAAAACAGACTTTCTTGGTGGCAAGGGGGAAGTGGAACAACGTCTGTGTCTCTCCCGTTCCTCGTGCGAACTTACTCGCCGTCAAGCCTTATTGTGCACTTTCTGTATGTATGAAACCATTATCTCGCCTTTTCTTATTTATTTAATTTTATTTAATTGTTGACTGTTTCCGCTTAACTAATACAACCACCTCTAAATCTCCTTTACCTTGGTTACCAATCAATAGTCCAAAGACCTACAAGGAAACGACGGAGGTGAGAGAGTTTGGGACTCTGCTACGGTAGCATCGCTCAAGTTGTAACAAGAGTTGTATTCTGTATTTTCTTTTATTATGCAATGGGGTACTAAATCTCTGGTAACATTTCCACTCCTAATCACTTAACCGACCGCGGGGATACGGAGTATGGCCTGATGCACACAGCATGCATTACTACTTGCATGAGACTTGAGTGTGGTAAAAGGCTGCGATATCCTTTGAAGACCATCGAAGTGGGGAGGTTCATGATATCCAAGTGTTATCTGAAACTCGATCTCAGCCTTAGAAGAGGAAAAGGAATCCTATTTCTTTAAAAGTACATACATAGGATCATCTTCCTTGCGGGAGATGATCTGAAAGAGTTTGCCCATCTGCTGAAGCTCCCCCTTCAGGTAAAGACTCACTCAGCCCGGTCCCCTGGCACCCCCCTGCTCTCAGCATCCAACCAGCAAGTTTCCCCGGCCCACTTTATGCTGGCCACTGATCAAGGAGGGTGGTTGACATCGATGATTTGCCAGGCATACTGAAGCGTCCGTAGGCCCTCCAACCCGCTGTTAGTCCTCTAACTAAGAGTAGGTATCCAGCTCCAGTGTATAAACCCTTAGACTCACACCAGAATCATATCCTTCATATTTTTTTTCTTCGCTCAGTATCTTTGTCTCTAACCCACTATTTACTAGTGATAGTTTAGAAGCAATGCCCGGCCAACCTTTCTAACTAAATCCCATCGTTACCCTAGTCATTCATTTCAAACCATAAAGGGACTCCATTGTCGCCCCACGGCCTTGTGATTTTCTTCCCTTAAGACACCTCCATCCACCCTTTCTATTTTCCCACTCCTTCGATTTCTTCGACCCATATTTACTTCATCTAATAACTCACTTTCATCCCTAAACCCAAGTCACGTAAGTGGTGGTGTTATCTCCGACGATGGCAGCTGCGGAGGGGCTAGAGCCAAAAAAAGCGGGAGCTATGGAGTTGGCGGCGGAGGATCACTCACCAGGAGAATTGATTAATGCATCCGGACATCGTCAGGAACTCGACCGGAACTTCAGTTTGTTAAGTATTTGTGCCGTGGCCGTTACGACTGGAAACACATGGATCGCACAAGGAGGCAGCGTGGTATGTTATACAGCATCACTACTGTAAAGGGGAAAAGGAGGGGCATCCCAACTGATGGTCGAGCTAGGTCACTGCTCTGAGCAATGGAGGACCATCGGGTGTTATTTATGAATTGTATGATAAGCCTCGCTATTGCCATTATCGATCATTTAACACTAACGGGAATATCAGCATTGCCGTGTCAGTCTGCTACTGGTTAGTGGCGGCCTCAATCGCGGAACTAGCATCGGGAATGCCTTCGGCTAGTGGTGGTACGTTTAACAGTGATCTTATTTCACTCGATTCCGTGTAGTTTCGCTAATATCAATCAAGTATACCACTGGGCCTCTATCACAGCAGGAAAGTATGGCCGTGCATGCGGGTTTTTCGCTGGCTTTTGGAACTGTCTGGCCTGGATCCTTGGTGCTGCTTCTATGTCTGCTATTTTGGGACAGCAGACTGTCTCAATGTACGCCCTGAT
Organism: Aspergillus bombycis; assembly: GCF_001792695.1. Taxonomy (NCBI): domain Eukaryota; kingdom Fungi; phylum Ascomycota; class Eurotiomycetes; order Eurotiales; family Aspergillaceae; genus Aspergillus; species Aspergillus bombycis. The sequence goes on from NW_019170068.1 coordinate 37,562, forward strand.
GCATCCCGGATTTGTGCCCCAGTCGTGGCACATATTCGTCAGCTTTATTATCTGTACATGGCTTTGCTGCGCCATCGTCCTTTTCATGAACCGGATGCTCCCTCATATCGGCAACCTTGGAATGTTCTTCATCCTGGCGGGTGTGTTTATTACCATCATTGTGTGCGCTGTCATGCCCCATGTAAATGGTACTGGCTACGCATCAAATTCGGACGTATGGCGTACATGGCAAAATGGTACCGGATATTCTAGCGAAGGCTTTGTCTTCGTTGCGGGAATGCTCAATGGTGCTTACAGCGTGGGTACGCCCGACTGCTCGACACATCTTGCAGAGGAGATCCCTAGGTATTTGCCAAGAAAAAACCCCCTACTTGCGTACAAGTCCCTAATAAACTGGCAGTCCGAGTCGGAACATCCCCAAGGCCGTCCTCGCCCAGATGACGGTCGGCTTTATTACCGGCGTCCTCTACATGATCGCAGTGTTCTACTCGATTACTGATCTAGATGCAGTTATCTCAAGCGTCTATGGTTTCCCTCTAGCCGAAATCTACCATCAGGCGACGGGGTCTAGGGGCGGAGCCCTTGGTTTACTCATTGTGGCTTTTCTCCCAACCGTTATTACATGCGCCGGCTGCTATATCACTGCTGGTCGTACTCTGTGGACCATTTCCCGAGACAAAGCGACTCCATTCTCCGGTTGGCTTGCGCACATCAACACCCGTATGCACAACCCTTTCAACGCTACTCTAGTTTGTGGTGTGATCGTCACAATCCTCGCCTGCATCTATGTCGGCTCCACCACCGCCTTCAATGCTTTCGTCGGCTGCTTCGTGCAACTGTCCAGTCTTTCCTACTGCGCCGCTATTCTTCCACATCTTCTGACTCGTCGTTCTACATTCACCCCTGGCCATTTCTGGATGGGGCGCATCGGTTATCTCATTAACGCCTTGTCCTGCATCTACATTCTCGCTTTTGTCGTGATCTTCTGCTTCCCATATGCTTTGCCCACTGACGCAGCTTCGATGAATTACGCTAGTCTGCTGACCGGAGGATTGACAATCTTTGTGACCATCTGGTGGCTCTTCCGGATGAAATCCTATGAAGGACCGAAGTTCGTCCCTCTGACAGACAAGGTGCTGATGGATGACGCTAAGTAAGCACTACTCTTCTATGAAGGGTGAACGCTCAACAGAGATATCGAACATACTAGATATCTTGATAGATAACCCACCATCACTACAGTCTATACACACTTACGACATGTATATTTTCTTCATATTTAATTCGGACTAAATTAAGGCTGTTGGCCTAGTTCTGAATGGCATGTAATAATCTTCGTTTGCTTCGTGTGTTTGAATGAATTTTAGTAATTTAGAGAAATGACTGGTACTGCAAGCCAGGACGTTAATTATATGTCTCAATTAAGATCACTACCGTATTCACTGTACTAGTGTTCATAGGTGAAGAATGAAACCCACCTCTATTCTTGTTCTGGCATTACACAACCTCTTTGTAAATCATGTGACCACGCGTTTGCCCACGCCGCGTCTGACGGGTAAAGACACTCGTCCGCTGAAAGGAACGAAATGCTACTAAGAGAAGTCTGAAGGCCACACGTCATGGTCTTTAAACCGTTCAAGCCTCCTTTGATAAGGAAAAATACGGAAGATTCAAACACTAAATCAGATTTATCCACCCATACTCTGGATAACCATGGCCCACCAGCTAAGCGGCCGCGTCTGCACCAAGACCGTACCGTGGATAGTGTAGGTCCATCGATGAGAAGTGAGAGGAAGCCTCTGGTCCAAGTGCGCAATATAGGTGAACCAGTAGGTGACAATGCCAAGGACGATGGGTCTGCAGGAGAACGGTATTTTAATGTTTTATGGTACGGCATCATCACCACCGTGCTCTTAAAGAGAGGAGAGGAACGGGAAAAAGAGACAAAGCTGACAATTTTCAGGCGAAAACCTACCACTAAAAAGAACAAGACATGGGATGGTGATGGTATACTCTCAGTCCGAAATGGTTATGTTCATTTGCAGGACGTCTCGGGCAAGGACATGGGTCGGGCCATGCACTCCTCTCATCTTGAACCTGGAACTATGCTCTCGATCGGAGGAAAGGAAGTTGAGATAGACTCGGAAATGTCAAAGAAGGAGTATCTGTCGGGGAAGCAATTTCTCGAAATAAAACCTAGCCCAACTCCGCCGGCAGTGCCACCGAAGAAAGGGTTTGTGCCTGTGTCGGGAAACAAACCTAGCACATCGACTGCCAAGGAGAATCAATTGGAGAAAGGCCAAATGCAGATTATTCCAAATCCCGCATCAAGGAAATCAAGCTCTATATCTAGCGCATACAAAAGACCGCTGTTAGAAAATACTGTTATCCCGCAAAAGTCTGCCGAGGAGCCCATTCCTCGTCATGACCCCAAGCAGCCCGGTGCACTGGTGATGAAACGACCATCATCCGCGCCTAAGGGGAAAAGAGTTGTCGACGTTGTGGTTGATCCCATCCTTGCCAAACACTTGCGGCCGCATCAGCGTGAAGGAGTAAAGTTCCTCTATGAATGTGTCATGGGGATGCGATCATTCAATGGCCAAGGTGCTATTTTAGCGGACGATATGGGCTTGGGTAAAACCTTACAGACAATCACACTACTATGGACCTTACTCAAGCAGAATCCGATTTATGAGAATCCCCCTGAAGTTAAGAAAGCGCTTATTGTGTGCCCCGTGACTCTGATCAATAACTGGAGGAAGGAGTTCCGGAAATGGCTTGGGAACGAGCGGATTGGCGTATTTGTCTTTGATGACAAGCGAAAACGACTGACTGATTTCACAAGGGGTAGAGCATACAATATCATGATCGTCGGCTATGAAAAACTAAGAACCGTGCAGGAAGGACTCGCACAAGGAGCTGGGGTCGATATCATCATTGCGGATGAGGGCCACAGACTGAAAACACTTCAAAACAAAAGTGGACAGGCGATACAGTCGCTGAATGCCACTAAAAGAGTGATTCTCTCGGGTACTCCGATCCAGAACGACCTGAAGGAATTCTTCGCGGCGGTGGATCTGGTTAACCCGGGAGTTTTGGGAACTTTCAAGGCATTCGTACGCGAGTTCGAGGGTCCTATTGTGAAGAGCAGACAGCCAGAGGCAACAAGGAGAGAGATTGAGAAGGGCGAAGCCAGAAACGAAGAACTTCGTGAACTTACCTCTCAGTTTATGCTACGGAGAACCGCAGACATTCTTGCGAACTACCTTCCACCAAAGTCGGAATACATACTCTTTTGTGACCCAACGCCCACTCAAGCGAATATTTATCAAAACGTGCTCGCTTCACCTGTATTTCAATGTGCCGTTGGCAACTCAGAGAGCGCTCTGCAGCTTATCACCATCCTGAAGAAGCTCTGCAACAGCCCCTCGTTGCTTACCCCAAGAAATGTGGACGAGACACCCAGCGAAACAATCGCAGCTCTACTATCCTCTCTACCTCCGAATCTCTTACGACACTTTTCTCCATCCTCCAGCGCTAAAATCCGGGTACTAGACCAACTACTACACATCCTGCATACCTCAACTTCAGAAAAAGTTGTTCTCGTTTCAAACTACACATCCACGCTCAACCTGTTAGCCACGCTCCTAACCTCATTATCACTTCCATTTCTACGACTAGATGGCTCGACCCCGGCGCAAAAACGACAATCTCTAGTTGAAGACTTCAACCGCTTCCCAGCGAACCGCTGCTTCGCATTCCTTCTATCCGCTAAGGCAGGAGGCATGGGACTGAACCTGATAGGTGCCAGCCGCCTCATCTTATTCGACGTGGACTGGAACCCAGCTACCGACATCCAAGCCATGGCCCGAATCCATCGCGACGGACAAGAACGACACTGTCGAATATACCGCATTCTGCTGAAGGGCAGCTTGGAAGAGAAGATATGGCAACGCCAAGTGACGAAGCTCGGACTCGCAGATAGCGTCATGGAGCACAAGGATAGCACTGCCCAGTTCTCTCGAGATGAACTAAAAGACCTCTTCCGTCTTGACCAGGATAGCAAATGTCAAACGCACGAGCTTCTAGGCTGTGGTTGTGGGGGCAGGGGACAGATCGTGTCGACCCCAGAGTCTCATGCTGGCTCACTGGCAGATGGGCAAGGCAATGTGTCGGATTCAAATGACTCAGAGGAAGTGGAGGAGGACTTCCCGGACGTTCTGACCCTCATTAAAGCTTCCAAGCTGGATATCGAGAAGCAAGAGCGCATGATTAAGGCGAATCGCGCGGCACGCACTGGGTCTAGAACGTCCAAAAGCATCAATAACACCAAATCTGACAAGCAGAAGGATAAGATGCAACAGTCGCTGTCTCAGTACTCTCATATTGACCCCTACCACCTAACAACCACAACTGATGATACGCAAGATATCCAACAAGCTATTGATGACAACGTGCTTCTCGCTATGTTAAAAGAGGAGGATAATAGGATCAGTTTCGTTTTCAAGAAATCTAGCACAACGTTGACAAAGGAGACTGATTCATTGATGCCGGTTGTTTTGTCGGATTAAGGATAGAGTATCCTCGATTTACTGTATATGCTCATGCCGGTATTTGGGATTATCATATAAATATATTGTATCTATTCAATTATATACAGTACTTGACATAACTGCATTTCTGCCTACCTTCCATCGCAAGGCTGTGAAATGAAATACTTCGTTTATGAAAGATGTTAGGACACTTGAAATTCTTAACCGGCGATGATGCTATATTTGGAAAAATACCCAACAGAATAGGATAATGATAATCATTCCTTGTCTCGTAGGCACATACATACATGCAGATGACATCTGATCTCGTAACTCACATAAACAGAAATGTAACAATATCTGAAAAACAGAGCGAAAAAACTGAAGGGGGTATGGATATGCAGGATATCTATCAATCGAAATGCAATTGGTTCGAGGCAAAAGGCCAGGGTAAATGATGGAAGGAAATTCAACAAAGGAGGGCTGAGAATTCGCACTTAGGTAAAAAAGGATTGCGACATGTATGATGTTGCTGTGAGTCTCAAAAAAAAAAATCTAGTATCTGAGTTTTCCAACGAGGCCAAATGTATATGCTGCCTCGGCTTCGCTCTTCATTTGGATCATGTATATCTTAGACGAGCCACCAGTAACACCACCTTTCTTCGGCATGGCGCCACCTTCAGTCTCTTCCCAAACTGACACGGCGATACCTGTCCTTGCTACTCGTTCGAAGGAACTTTCAGGAAGGCAAACATCAAGAAGAATCTCACCCCGTGTCTTGCCGCGGATGAGGATACGCTTTTCAGAATCTATAGTGCGCCGGGGAGAGGCAGCTCCAGAAGGAGGTGGGCTTCCTTCAGCACCTTCTGTCCCAGTACTGGTATCGTTGGATCCGCCGGCAGCTGTTTCTGACCGTCGAGGTTCCGCGGTCGCCGGCATAATCGTGAGCCTAGCAGCACCCATATCACGCCATTTGGACTGAGTTTCGCGCATATAAAGCCTAATCTTTGCGTTCGAAAGGCCAATACCGTCAACGTTCTTAATAGCAGCTGCTATCCGGCCAATTCCAGAAGTGGATGTATGGTTTGTTCCCGAACCCGCAGAGCTCGAGTATAAGCTATCTTCTTTTTGGCCACTCCGAGAAGTAACTGAAGATCGTGAAATGTTGAACATCTTGCCCCCTGCACCAAATCGTTTCAAAGCTGAGAACGCACTACTCATAGTCCCAACGCTACTCTCGGAATTGTCAGCAAGTGAGCGAGGGGAGCTTGACGCACGGTAGCTCTTCCTACGACGTGGCCAGCCGAATAACCCCCCACTCTTGGAGGGGCGTTCTAGAGGAGCGGGTTGCTGCGTGAAAGGGCCTCGGGCGTTTTGCAAAGCTATGTAGGTAGGATTAGTGGTGCGCGCCTGGTTTATGAGGCCATACAAGATCTCGCATTCATCTGCATTGCGGGAACGGAACATAATATTGTTGCTCCATGATACCTTCGACCGTTCAGTAGGAGGAGAACGGATACTGATATCGATCGCTGTACCACGTCGGATGGGTACCAGGGGCGTTAGTTCGAGAGCAATCAGTGGTCGTTCCCGTTTGGATGGTGTGTGATCGTCATCTGAGGCAGAGGCCGATTTCACGTCATATGCCTCCACTAGTCCAGGACTAACATAAATACTACATTCATCGGGCAGAAGGCTCTCCCAGGAACCTTTATCGGACCATGCAAAGACGGAAGCAACGGCGGTGGATGACTTGTTGGGTTGTGAAGGGACAGATCTATATCCACCTTGAGAGACAGAATTTGAAGGAGACAAAGAACTAGTTGCGGACGTAATCACGGAGGCCGGCACGGTCGGTTTTGAAACGTGGTGCTCTTGGAGAGGCGGTAGTTCGTCCTCCGAATCATCATCCGAACTGTCCGATCCCGAGTAATCCGATTCAGAGTACAAGTCGTAGCGTCGCACAGTTGATGTTTCGGAGTCTGAGTAAGTCTCGTCGGACGCCGTGGAAGGCTCGTATTCATGCTTCAAAGGGGAAGAGCACGGCGTCTAGACAGGGGTCCGCTTGGACTAAGGATTGGGGCATTTGAAAGACTCGATCCTGTCGAACTTGGGGAACGAGAGTGTGGCGGGGGTGGAGGAGGTTCTTCACCATTTGTTGGTTCGGAGGTGTCGGAGTTGGAGCGAGAGTGGCCTTTCTTCCGTGTAGGAGTTTCGGGTATACTATAGGAATCTAGCACGTACTCGTCGTCCGACGTGGATTCCAAAGTTTCAGATATGTATGTCTGACTGCTGCCTTTTCTGAGCTTTGGAATAATAGGTAAGTCCATAGAAGGGACAGAAGATACTCGAGGGGAAATCGCTTCGGGTTCATCCTTTGTGGGAGTCTTCGGGGGACGATGTTCTTTATGGTCTTTCTTTTCGTCATGATCTGGGCGATGAGTTGTAGGCGCCGCCTTAGGGCCACCGGCATTTTGATCTTTTGGCAGACTAGGAACCGGGGGGTTATCCTCGTCATGCCGTGCAACCCTCTTTGCTTTTGATCGTTTGAGGCTAGTAGGGGATCTCTCTTCGCCTGTTGCAGTTTTTCGTGGGTCTCTAGAATGTAGTATGGACTGCTGTGTTCGTGGCGATGGCTTGGTTGGCGAATCTGCTTCCCCGGCGGCGTAGTCCGATTCGCGGGTGATTGCAGTTTGTAAGGAAGTGCGTGATTCGGTCGCTAAAGAAGATCCGACAGTGCTCGGGTTAGACAAATTCTCCCTGAGTGAGCAGCGCCGCAGTGTACCAGAGACGGCCCTCTCGCCGATAGGAATATCAACAGTGATAGAGCTCGGTAGTGCCTCCTTGGTTTCACTACTAGAGGGAGCTATTTGTACTCGTTGCCGCTGTTTCGCTCGTTCAACGAAGCTCTGGCTTCGACAAATCGCTGGCGGCACCGGGTTCAAACCAAGCATTTGAACCCACTCAAGCCAATGTCCTCCTCGTCGATTCGGAGAACAAGAATTTCTTGCCAAGCATTTGGATGCCCTGGAGGGCTGCGCAACATGACTATAATTTCTCCTTTCATATCGCCATTGCGAGCAGAGACAAAGGCAAGGTCCATTGGAGGGAAAAGAAGCCAACGGTCCGCATGATCTATCTCACAAATAAGGAGATCCCCTCCAGCACCGTTATCGGGTGTATTGTCTCTCAAGAGGAGCTCTGCGCGACAGTCTATAACCTGCCCAGTCGAATGATACAGAGAGAGGTTGAAGAAATCCCGAGCTCGGACTCTCCGAGCTCTATTTACAGTCACACCGGCAAGTGGTCCTAAAGTCGCAGGATCACGAGCTCGAGTTGGGTCAACGCTAGCAGCAGACTCATCTTCGAGTCTCGCCCGCTCCTCACGCGCACGACGGCGAGCTTCGTTTACCAGGTTCTGGTAGGCCATAGATACGTCCTCGGCTTTCTCAGACGGCTGAAGCATATTGATCCCTTTGAAAGTCTTTGCGAGATATTTGAGACGCACCAAAGGCCGTTTCAACAGATATGCGACGTCAACCTTTTCGCCGTCACTGTCAATGACATCCCCATTTTCGTCCCTTGCCATACCTTCGTCCAAACTTTTGGTGTCGGCATTGTTCATCGCCTCACTTTCATCAAGGGGAGCTAGGTTTACAATGACATCCTTGAAACCCAATCTCCAGGATTTCAGATAGTCACGGTACACTTTCTGTGCTCCCTGTGCCCATGTGAGCAGGGACTCTGCATTGTCCTGGGGAATTCGCTTGTGCAGTGTCTTCAAGCGCTCGACTGCAACACCCATGTCCACTATTGGCTTGCTAAAATTCAGTTCGTCTTTCGGGTCCATTGATGGTCGAAAAAGACCCGCAGCAATCGCTGAATCGGATTTTGAAAGAACGCAAGTAAGAAGGACAGGAATGACTCCGCCAACCAGTGTTTTCAGCTCACGCATATATCTGATTTCATCGGCTGATAGTTCCTTCAGAAGCTCAGGCACGGTAGCATTGGTGATGCGGCTTTTGTTGGTGCGGATGCTACGAGCAGACCTGATACTCCTGCTCCTGTTTGGGGCGGAGAGAACCGACATGAGGTCATCATGTGTGGTAAGCCGTCTTTTCAACTGGGTCGATACTACTGGAAGAGAATTAGGATCAAACTGGTCCCTTTCTTCCTGATCTTCTTTTTCTTCCACTGGAGTTGGTTCACGCGCCTCCTGTGGGGCATCGTGAGCACGTTCCTGGGACTGTGCCTCATCGCCTGTCTTTATTGACTCAACAGACACAATAGTGGACAGTCTGTGATCTCCTGTGCTAGGAAATGGTCGTTCCCGGTGGAGCGGGACCGGCGCATTGTTACCAGACACCTCGGAGACCTCAGAAATGGTTTGGGTTTCAGTCAAAGTGGTGTCTTGCACCTCGCTAGACGTCTCTTTTTCGCGAGAAGCGCTTTCCTTATTACTGGAAGAAGAACGACTATGTCTGTGTCCAGAAGATCGCTTCTCACTCAAGGCCGAGGTTGTCTCCAGTTGTGACTCTTGTGAAGTCATTATCTCTTCCGTCATCGACTTTACTCGCTCCTCCCTACTTGGTATCCGTCGCTTACTTGTGCTCTTCCGTCGAGAGTCACTTTCCGCCCCTGAGTCAGTGGCAGGAGAACGACCTTCCTCTCGTTTTGTCGACAGTTTGGCCCTATTACTCTTGGTATTCAGAGGGGCGGGGACTTCCACGTCCGGATCAACATCGTCAAAAAATGGATCCGATGTTCCAGACAGCCATGCCTCGATCTTTGAGCCCCTATTGGGGCCGGGTCTGGGGGCTTCTGGTTTTGTAAATATTTTTCTTGATTCACCGAACATGTGCTCGAAGATACCACCCTTAGGAATCTTTGGAGGGGGTGCGCGACCTTTCTGATTTGGGGTCGGGCCTCGGGCGCGGCGTCTTGATAACTCTGAGAAGTCAGCTTCACTCGCCGTCCACTCAAAGTCGTCATCATTGATGCTGCCTTTCTTCGAAGCATCTTCTGCCAATTCTGATATAGCAGCTGCATGTGGTTTGTCTGCACTAGTGGGTCGTGAGGCAGACTTAGTCGAACCATTATGCGATGCAGTCTCTTCTTCGATCTTGCTCCCTAGCAGGGAGTCGCCCTCCCGATATACCCTGGACTTCCTCCGTTCTCTGCTCCTCGAGTCTGCACCAGCTCTTTCTCTATCCACGCTCCGGGCGGATGGGGAAGATCGTGGCTTATCCTCCTTTCTCGACTCATTTCTCCCCGCCCGAGGATTCCGGATCGGGTCATTGGTCGTGTACTGCGAAAGGCGTTTTGGTGGTGGTAGCTTCGATGTAGGAGCCTGTGTGGGGGTACGATTCAATTTCCAGTGTTCGTCGCTGATAACTCGTTTCCGGGGGGTACTTTTACTTCTATTTCTCGTTGTGGGTGCCCTTGTAGGCTTGGGTTTCGAATCGACAGTCGAATTCTCCTCATCCTCCTCATAATAGACAACTTCATCCGCCGTAATTACACCTCCTCCTTGCTGCTGCCACTTGCGGACCTTCTCCCGCACCGAATTAGTGTCATATATTCCCAGCGGCTGACCGATATCCAGCGGGTTTTGCTTTGTTGGAGTGGATTTAGTACTTCCCCCAATATTGGAGGGGCGATGCGGCGTTGCAGGGGACGGCATCGATGTCTGCGACCGAGACGATCGTTAGCATAATTTATAGAAAAAAGCAAATCAGCATATAACAAAAGGGACAGGTAATTGTGAGGCTGCCGTCCATATACTGGTGAGTGGATGTTTTTGTTGATAGCATGTGTTGTACCCGACGACGTCACTCGGTGATTGTTTGTTTATTGGCGGCAATTTAGAACCCTGCAGGAGAAGCTGTGTACTTACAGCAACGTAGTCCCAGTTGATCTTCCAGAGAACACGGACACGGGCGGAAGTCAATCCCAGCTTCAAGGAAGGAAAGAAAAAGAAATGAAAGGACAGCAGAGAAAAGAGAATTGGAACAGGCGGTGGGCGGGTGAAGCGCAGATGGAGAAGTGCAAGTGACTTAAGTTCCTGCTGATGATGAAATTGCGGGTCAGCTGCCTAATGCTCTTTCTTGTTCTGTTTTTGTCATTTTAAGCTTGACAAAGATATAATGGGGAAAGGGAAAGGGTTTAGTGGGTGTGTATAGGGATTACTATCTTATGATAGTCGCAGGAACTGTAATTATAAACAACCATATAGATTACCACTACTATAAGCAATGTCTTAAGTTGGGTAGAAAGATCACATTATTGTCAAATCTGGACGAGATGATTCGATCAGTAGAGGTCCTGTATGTATGTCCATACATACATCAATACCCTCTTCTACTAGTATGTACGGAGTATCAAATGTATCGTAACCGTACACTGACAGATTTTAGTTCAGCTTTTGCTAGCGCTGAGCTACGGGCTGCCCGGGAAACCAGATGATCATCAGCACGACGGCGAGAGATCTGGCACCAAGGCTGGAAAAGGCACATGATTGGATCTAACCGCTTCTGGTTATATTATTCGGCTACGTCTGGACCGTTTTAAATCCAGTCATCCATGGCCCGGGGATGCTTGTCCTTGTCCTTTTACAGGTGGTGAAATGCTTCAACCCTATATTTGATTAAAGAAAGATGACACCAGGAACACTCATTTTCTGCACCGCATAGACACGACCAAGTAAAATAAGTAATACCTATCACTGCAGCCTCCTTGACCCACAGTGTCCTAGCGTACCATACCGCAGTAGTTCTATTCACTGTTACGTCAGGTCCATAAGTTTCAATCGGATAGGTTACTGTGTAGTTGAACCCGATCAGTTCATGGTCAGTGCAGCGGTACCCTAACACTCGAGACTAGAGTCTGGACACGCGGGGATGGGTCGTTAATGGTACTAGATTACACAGCCCAGCAATCCTCTCAAGACACTGGCCTTTATTATCATGATCGAACAGCATTTGTCCCCAGTGATCCACACGTTACGCGTCCCAAAGCAAGAACCGACATACTGCAGCCATACTACACCCAGTAGTAGTTCAGGTAGTACAGGTTGCAATTTGTTAAAATTCTGCAAGGTGTTCAACAATTGTTCGCTTATGAATTTGTGCAATCTACCCAAGCTGTACAATTATATATCCGACATACCGAACCCACTTCGCTTTGTACTTACTATGTAGGAATTGTGACTCCGTATGTCCTCCTCCTCGGCATTCAATGCGTCTTGCGACCAGCAGAGGTCACCACCAAGCGGTTAAATGCGTTTTGAATGGTCCTTATGCTCTGCACAAACTACTCTAAGATTCCAGGGTTAACAATATGTTTGATTGAACAATCAACTAAGTCAGTGTGGCCGAGTGGTTAAGGCGATTGACTCGAACCATCTACGGAATATATTCGATATCAATTCCATTCGTGGGCACAGGTTCGAATCCTGTCGCTGACGATTTTTGCCGTCCGGCCGGGAGGGTATAATAATGTCAGGCTGTAGTCCAAATCTACCCATATGTATTATTATTATATATATATACACTGTCAATAAGTGATGGATGGTATGGTCTACTGCCAACCATGAGCAAGAAACGCTGTGAATTGAAATAACCCGGGACTTGTCGATAAGTCACAGCTTGATTCTTAGTTCCCACATATAACTTTTTACTAAACCCCGAATATCTAACTTTCTTATCAATATATTGGGTACGAGTTGTCACCGCATGGGGTATCGCATATCAAAATTTCTGACGCGCGGGGGCTTGGCGCAGTTTGCAAAAGGTGTGGTGGTGGGTGTGATGAGAATTGGACTGTCAATTCTCACCACAGTCCCCCGCCTCGGCTGCTGTTTTACAATACGTACGGGGTAGTTATATACTTAATACAAAAATAGCCATCACCAGGCAGCGCAAAAAGGAAAAAACCGTCAGCGACAGGATTCGAACCTGTGCCCACGAATGGAATTGATATCGAATATATTCCGTAGATGGTTCGAGTCAATCGCCTTAACCACTCGGCCACACTGACTTGGTTGCTTATTAGATCTCACTATTGGCTATATACATCATCAAAACACTCTAGCAGTGATGTATAACCCTAACTTAGAACTAGCACGCTATCCGCAGCGCCAGCCAGCTCAAGGTTCACCGAGCTCCACTTCATCAGTGACACATACTAGTTATACAACACCAGCACGACGGCTGCGCCTTCTGCGCTTAGAGACACGTCGAGTATCGGATAGTATTTACTCTCGGGGATACGGGGAATACATCTGGCAACGACAATACATGGCAACGGCTAGTAAAAACAGCCTCTAAAAGCAGCGGTTATATCTTGGTTACTCCAAGCATCTACGCGGTTTTGAGTAAGAAGTTGTCACCGGTAGGGAAAGCAAATGAACGTGGGTGAGGTCTGACTCTGTTTTCAGAGAGACGTATACAGATCCTTCCATCTGGGACAATCAAAAACAGAAGGAAAAGATGTCAGCGACAGGATATCTGCGCCCGCGAACGAAATTTATTAAATAACGAATACTTAGATGGTTCAAGACAACCGTTCGGCCACACTGACTTTTATGATAAATAGTGATGAAAAAAAGGCATACATAATACTTTTTGGCCATCTGATGTTAGTATCACGGTTCCGATATGAGATCGGCCTTCCTCTGGCAATTTTTATTATTTCTCAAGCTTGTTTTTCTTTTGTGTTGGCCTCTTATCTACTATCGGGTTGTTTGGAGCCAGAGTATATTTTCTTTTGGGTTTTACTATTCTATTATTATCAGTGTAAATATTATTCTTAAAAGCTTGCGGTATCGGATAACTATTGAACAACGATATATTTCTTGGGTTAATATATAATATCTCCGAGGTCTTTAATTTCTTTTCCATATTAACTTTAATATATCTATACCAAATAATAAATTTCTAAGTCTTCGACTATTTTTAGATACTATATAAATAGTAGTCCAGTATCCAAATCAATCAGGTTATAAACAGTTAGATTAAGATCTATTTTTAAGATATTTCTATATTGAGAATATCTTCTAGATCTTGACCAGTACTGGGGGCCGATTCTTCTTCGGTAGAGATATCGAATATATCGTCCACCTCACGAGCGACACTTTCATTGGCATCGCTCGTACTCTCTTGATTTTTTATCAGCCTGCTCCTCGTTTAAGGGATATAAAACTTCGGGTTATAGGCCAAGCTCCGTTATGAGCAATTTGACTATAAGGAGGGCCTCGAGCTTAGTGGTATTACGTCGACGTATCTTTGACCCTGGCAATCTTTTGGCACCATGCGCTCTCTTTCTCGGAAGGATAAGGCTAAGGGCTAAAATCCCATATCGTATAGAGCTACCAGGAGCCTCTGCCAAGCGGCGAAGGTCATCCTCTGTGTTGAACCCTTTCGTAGTCAGCCAAACCTTCAACAACGGCATCGGTTGGGCCAGCCTCAGGTATTCTACCATTGTTCTCGTCGTCCCATCTCCGGACAATTAAGGGAACACAAAGAGCAGACCCATAGAATGATAGAAAATTTGTAAGGTCAGTCATAGCAGACACGAACCAAAAGTCGTTCGTTATTTGAAACGCCTCTTTCCCATACTTAGTCCACAATTCCGAGAGAGGAGCAGGTACAAGGATAAAAATCCTTGTGATTTTGTGTTGGTTGATCCCGATCCAGGCATCATGGTCTATCTCTGCCAAAGCTAATTTTACCTTCTTCAACGGGGCGTCATCTGGGAGGGCTGCTTCTTGAGCACTGTCACCGCATATAATGATAACGCGCAATCGGCTGCGAAGGATCACTTTCCTGGTGGCCGTGCGGATAGTTTCCATGTCAATGGGGCGAGGGGGAGCAACCTGAAAGCTACCTGGAATATGAACCTACTTCTGGAGATTGTACATCCAGATTAAAGAGTTTGACTCGCTGAAGCCGCTCTCTTACAAACCCCACGGTACATTGGCAGTTTCACCTTGAGCCTTGTATTCGTCTAACGGTGTAAGGTCGAGAACTATGCCAACAGAAGCTTCGATACTTCCAACCGGAGCGACAAGCTCAGCTTGATATGTCGGCTCTTACTGGCGTGTTTTGGCTGATGTTGACTTGAACCAAGAATTAGTATCTATGGCCGCCCCTTCAAAAGTTCCTCAAGCGTTGTCATCTGCTTGCCCCAAGAAGGATCCCCTGAGATTCGCATTGCTCTCAATTGCTTGGTAAATGGTGGCGTAGTAGCCCTTGGGGCTCATATGCTTCCTGTAAGGTAGGCTCTCATTCACAGGTTGCTGGCCAGCCTTATAATCTAAGCCACTTCGAATTTGGACCAATTTTGAATCTCAGGGTCTGGTGAATCTTCCAGAGATTGCATAAGCTCATGGCGGATTTTAGGATCCAGCTCTTTCCCCTGGAGCAAAGGAGTCACAATATTCAAACTCGTCCCTGTGTACTGGCCTTGCGGGCATGGTCCAAAGAAGAAGTCTAATGTCTTTACAGGAAGCGATGGGAAAGCTCGACACATGATCGTGTTTAAGAAATTTTCGAAGACCACCTTTACTGCCTTGTCAGTGTTGGTGAAAAAGGTACAGCCCACTGCCGTATAAAGTTAGCACGCCGTAAACCATTGCTTTGCTTAATAATGTAATAAGGAAGGCTGTCCTAGGAACCATTGCGAATGGCACTCATATGTTGTGGTATTCGGCCTTTTGCCTGATTGGATTATCCTACATATGGATGCCAATACTCGGAGCTTTCAACATAGGTAACGAAATCCAAGTACGCCTTCGTTGGGCTCATGCCAAGTTTTTGGAGCCATGGTCTGCTTTAAACGGATATCGTGCAGCCTAGTATATGTGAGTAGGCTAGCCCTAAGGCTAAATAAGGGAAACTACATACATGTCAACAGTGAGAACTTTACCCTGCAAAGCTCTGACTATTGGGTCGATTGTGTTGTACATCATATCTACAAAAGCTTCCGGGTCTCCGACAGCTTCAATAATAACTCTGTATGGGGTGGGATTAAACCTACCAGCTTTCTATCGGAGAATAGAAAGTTGACCAGTATCCTCATAGCGGGTTTCAAGCTGGGGAAAACGATCTAGAGAAACGAGTACCTCATTAGTACATAGGATCTCCATATAAGGGATGCGGATTCGCGGCCCTGCCTGCAGGACTGGTGGCCCATTGGGACCAGTAGAGCCTGTATTGCTAGCGAAAGGTAAAGAGCACGTGGGTATTGCGTCGAGAGTTGAAGTTGTGCTTTGACCGCAGCATCCACAACAAGGAATAGCATTGCAGATATCAGGGCATCCATATCCCGGAGAAAAATGGTTGCCACATGTTTTACAAGCCGGATCACAATTATGTTGATAAGTCGTGAGTTTGCGACAGTCGTGGCAATAAATAACTGGCCCATCTACTTCCGAAATTCGTCCTCATCCTCCTTATAGCGAGGTACCTTGCGACGAGGCCATTTTTGTCTAAACGCATTGCGGGGAGCCATGTTGTAACTCTGAGTGAGAATTGAATATGCGACCAGAAGATGAAGAGGTCCCCAACCGAGTTGTCCAATCATTCAGTCAGTCACCTTTTAGGATAGACAACATATGAAATGTGATGACGTACCACGGTGATAGTCTCCATGCATGACCATTGTTTCTGCTGTCAGGTATCTCGAATCGGATAAGGCATACTCTTTCCTACAGTTGCCCAAAGAAATATTGAGTAGAAGCCATGTGATGATGATTTAACGTAAATTTTAAAATAACCTTCAATATGCAATGCATCGTTCCCGCTCCATGTTCACAGTATACTAGTGTGACTCGCTTTCTAGAGTCTGGACATGATGAGGAGTATATTACATAGGAAAAACCACAAGATTACAATTCGATCTGCTTTGCTCAACTTTGGTCAAGATACGCTTGTTAGGACGAAGACTGCGCCCACTAAGGTTGTGGTGTCAATGCTGACAGTAGTGAGGAGCTTGAGGAGTGAGAATTCATTGGGGGCATACCCGGTGATTGGGGCATCAGTGGTATAGTAAAGATGCAATAGATTCTCAGAAAGCGTCGTGAATTAAAGACTAAATTTCAGTCAGTCTTTTGATGATATAGCTGTACCTGAAATATTGTCGTGTGTTTTGCGAACTTATGCAGGCCGCTCAAAACAATATTGATTTGCCAAGACAATGGATTTGAATCTCATCAGTGATGAATAGCCATCAGGACTGGGGAGTCTCTACCAGGAAGTATGTCCACCAATATTTACCCTCTAATATATTTCTTAGTGTAATGCCTTATGAGGTATGTAGCCACTCGGTAATTGATTTTGATGTTGAATTAACTGTATAGGTATAGTATACAGGGGATGGTCTCCCAAAGGGGTTATAATGCCATGCCGACTAACCAAGCCTGGCGAGACACCTGCCTCAGGCGGCGACAGTTCCCATTCGATCTCCGCAACTCTGTGTGCTATCGTCAACGTCCGATGGTCGGTCGGATCAAGGTCCCCATCCCCCCTCAATGCAACCACACCAGTGATTACAATCATTCCGACCATCTGATGGAGTCAGGAAGCTCCTTCTCTTATGCGCGTTTCTACAATGGCACCCGGTCCTCTTAGAAGAAAACCTTTAGGGGTCGATGTACCCCGCACGCCTGTCCTGGAATCGCCGCCTCCCATTGCCGCCTTATTCGTGATCCGCTTCGACATCAAGGCCGGGTAAGTTCGATATGATCATTCTAACAACATCGTGTTGACCGCAGAGAACTATATAGCTATGTGGTATCCTGGAAGCGCACAGTCCCCGGAGGTGAGTGACACATAAATCTCGCGACAAGGTTGTTCTCTCTGCTTGAACTTGGCTAACTCAATCGAATGCTAGCTGAGGTTGAAGGAATCGTCGAATACAAATCACTACCGTCTGGCCTACACAATGTTTCAGAAGACCTAGTGTACGTTTGAAAACACCGTTCACGATATCATCAAGTTCATAGCTGTTGTAGGTATTTCGTGCACGAACAATATGCTGGTATCAGCGCTTTCATCAACCAGCCCGCAGAAGAAGCTGAGCGAAATGCGAAGATGTTTTCTGTTGGTGTCCTAGTACCATTGAGCTCCGGAAGGCTAGGTAAAAGCTGGCGACATGCCCCGAAACTCAGAGAATTGGCGCAGTAAGCTAACCCCTTCTATATTGCGTGCGGCGTTTCACGTCTGTTCTGACCCTGTTTGACTTGCAGAATCTATGCCCTAGACATGTCTCATACAGAACCGCTATTGAAGTACTGGGAAACTTATGAGATCCGCGATAGCGACTTATCCGGCGTGCCTCCGGATTCTCCTTTGGAATCTCCTCTCAGCCTTCGCTTGAGGGCGCACGGAGAGCGACCGGACCACTCACTTAGAAACCGCACATTCAGCGACGCTATTGTGCTGGAAACGCCCAGGCCGGCCCTGACGCCTTTCCATCCAGCTTCATCCCTTCCTGAATTCCTTGATTGTTTTGGGCCCCTCATATACCCATTGTATAGAGCAACATTACTCCGCAAGAAAATACTTTTCATGGCCGAAGCACCCGTTCATATGCCTTGTAACTACGGTAAGGTCTATCCCACTATCTTTTCACATCTCTGCTGACATATAGTAGTATACGATCTATCTTTGCTAGCTTCCTTACCTAATTCACTTGTTCCTTTGCTCCCGTCGACCGGCATACCTAGTCTGCGGCCGCGGCCGCTATTCAACGTTGGCATTCATGATATCCCGTATCTTTCTTCTTTTGCAGGTGTCCCCGCCAACACCCAGCCAGATGCTTCTTGGATTGCCTGTAGCACAGATAGCGTGCTAACCATCAAGTCTGAGCTCTTCGATGTACTTGTTACGTTGCCTCCGCCTTATTCTAAGGACGCAGCCGAGAAAGTATTTCCAAAGATATCCATATTGCCGACATCAACCGTGAAACACAACACACCTCAAGCGGTCCAGTTAAAGGCAACACAGCGGGATGCGCGCCGCTATGCCACGCTTCGCAAGGGCTTGCGTCAAGTTTCCTCGAGCGACGATGGCCAATCTGGCGAGGAGGACGATTCTGATGCTGCGTCAACATACTCATCCAGCCCCATTGTTGAGCCCATATCTTGGACCCGGCTAGCGTACACCTCCTTTATCTGGTGGGCATCGGCTGGTGAGAAGCGTGATGGGTTATCAGAAGAGGAGGAGGAAGAACATCAGATCCAACAAGATACTCAGCTTTTAGCGAGTGTGGAACATCCAGCTAGCCCGCCTTCTGGATCTGTCGGCCGTAGTAGCTTGCAACCATCAGAAACCTCTTACGAACCTCCTGAAATTGCCGTTGTGGCATACTTCCGTCGTATGACCACACAGATCTTCGTCACCTTATCCGATGCCATCGCTCGACACGACAGTCAGAATGCGCCGGACGAAGAAGTGGAGCCTAATGATGATGATCATATTCCTTACGAAGACGATCCGGGTGATGACCTAGAACCCCCTGTCACCATAGGCCGCCAATCTACTCAAGAAGATGATAGGTCTCCATTACTTCAAGAGGAGGCTTCCAGCTCTCCACATAGCGATGACAAACCAATCAAGATCACTACAGAAGACATGGCTGAGATGGGTCTTGACGTCTGGAGTGCGGCAGACCGTATTTTTGTCAAGGAGCTGGTCCGCTGTTGGTGGAATCGCAAGGCATATGTGGACAGTGCTCGTGTACGCTGCTGTGGGATTTCCATTCTTTGAATTGCCATATGGGTAGTTCATTTATCTAAGATTCTTTCACTTAACTTCAGGGTGAATAGCCATATTCATATACGGGATAGAAGCAATTGCAATATTATCCCCAAAGACCCGCTTCATAAATAACTCCTTTGTATAGCCCTCTTTTCTGCCTCAACGTATTCCGGATGCTGTTCCTGATTAGAGCGGCTGCCTAGTATGCCACACAGTCAAATCTAAAGCTCCCTTTCAGCGTCCCACCATGAGCCTCTGCATTTGTCTCACCTCATCCTCCAGGTGATACAAGATCGCGGTGCAACGACGCAAAGATTCATTCTTCCAATGAGGGCAGCCGTCGAAATGACAAGTTCACTAACGCAGTCAGCGGAAAATAAAGTAATAAGTATAAATTCGCACTTGGTATGTCAGCGTGCAATCAACTAAATCAAGCTTTAACACTGAAATACTGAAGGGAATATTCACCTTCCCCAAGAAGCGCCTCCAATGTGAACAATCACGTGATTATTCGTAGCCCTGGATCAATAATACACAAAAGAAGCAGCATGAGACCATAGCGAGCCAAAGATGCTTGGTTTGCTCTCAGTATATTACTAGTAGTTGCTATATCCAGAAAAGTAACCTCTGTTAATTTGATTTAGAGTTACTCGACAAGGGGATCACTGCAACTTGACTGTTGTCCAATCCTGCTGGTAGTATATCATGGTTGAAATTTTGAGAATGGCACTATGAGGCTTCAAAATACTCGATAATTTCTAGAAAACGTTAACTACAGTATCCGCTATTGCGTGGACTGAGATAAGTTGTAATATTAATAGACAACTTTTGGGTAGTCAGACAAATCTAGTCTAACGGGATAAATCGGTCTTCCTACAAGCTAAGCCAGGTATAATCGGCCACGAAACAGACTAAAGAAGCGAAAAGCGTGCGCCAACTGCATATGAGTAGCCTACCTTGGTGAAATACATATGACAACCTTGTAACCTAATATATCCCCCAAGCTATGAGCTTATTTCCACTATTCGTCTCTCTTCAGACGCATTAAATGACTGTAGAGTGCTATCCAGCTCTACTACCTTACAGTTCTCCTCAACACGTTGAGCAGCCATTGCCCCAGGTATAGGAATTATCGCACCACAACCACCGGTATTCGAAGGTGCTCGGATCCACGCCGAATCTAACTGCGCGGGGGTGACACCTTGATACTTGGTGAACACTTTGAGCTTATCAATTGGATTGAGGTTCTTGAGGAAATTTCGCCCCGATCATCGTCAGCAAAACTTGATATTCGCCAGCGTGTTGCTTTCCATGTCAAAGAATCGAGACTCGCCGCTGGCTGAAACTGACCAAACATATGATGAATATCGCCCTTCGGGATATCCTCCAGCTTGGTAACCTGACCAATCAAGAAACCATACCCCAACGGGGTATATACAAGAATCGGAATACCAAGCTCCTTACAAATGTCCACTGCCCCATTAGTGAGGATATTGGCGCTCCATAGGGAGAACTCGACCTCAACAGCACTGATAGGGGGTACGGCGTGCGCACGACGGATAGTTGCCGTGTCTACCTCGGACAGACCCTTGACCCTCCTCGACGAGTTCCTTGAGTGCCCCAGAGTCTCCTTGGCGGGAACATTGCAGTCTATGTGCACAGGGCCGAAGATGTCGATTTTATTGGCTCTGCCTAGGATGTAGTTGTACTCTTCAATGCTAGCGTGGACGCCCGCCCTCGTAGTAGTTGAAGATAGCATCGTGGGGTCTAAGCATGCCCGGATGAATAGCGTAGCCTTAGGAGCATCCTCGGGGTGTTTTTCGAAGTAGCGGCGGGGGACCTGGCAAAAGCCTGATCGTGATCATGCTAAGCAGTCTGAAGCCCATCTCGGGCAATGTATCCGAAATGGTCATGGCAATATCAATCTAAGGCAAACTCTTCACACCAGGAGAAACTAAAAGGAGAAAGAAAACAAGGGTAAAATTATCTAAGAGTTCCTTCAGTGCCCATTACCCAAAATGTCTGTTTATTAACAGAGCAACCCGGAGTTAAGTACCAGTTTTAGTGACGGATATACAGCAGGCTACAGAGCCAGGCTTAGGAATAACTGGGGGTGCAATAAGTCTCCCTGCTCTCTTGATAATATTCTTGTATTAGATATCCTATAACAGGCCAGGCCAAGTACGTTAAGTAGTCGGAGAACTGACGGTTACAATAGACATGCAGGTAGGAGCGCTATAACTACTAGTAGTGGAATGACCAGCACCTTTGCCACGGACATGATTGGTTGAGCTGTGTCTTTATTGGCGGACCTGGAACGAATGTTTCCGACTCAAATCGGCGTATGTATCGCATATCGCCGACGGAATTTCATCTGGTGCAGGGCTTAAGCTGTATATCCTAAGCAAAATGGATGGTCTCATGCATTCAAACTGCGTTAGGAAGTATCACAGCCTGTGCCAGAGAGCAGGCACACTATGTGTGCCATCTAAAGGTTAAGACCTATTCTAGTATCCGCAGTATACCCTTAGGTTCATGGGGTCAAGCCTTTTCATTCACCTTATCATAGAAAATCACTTATTTACATTATGAACGAGATATATACAAGTGGACAAAGGAAATGTAGTAAATAGTTCAATGAACCTAGTAGGAAACGAGTGGAATGCCTGTGCATGGTGCAAAAAGAAAGTATGAAAGGAAGCCGAGATTCCTTGTTCTAAACTTCCCATCATGTGTTGCAAAAAGGATATGCCGAAACCCATCGGGCAGAAAAGTTGTAGACGAAATTATCGTAAAGGCGAGCCGGAATACCCAAAAGACACTGAGTGGTGATTAAGAGCTCCGTTAAATTGCCATCGAAGAAGAAAAAAGAAAACCTCCCAGAACGCCATTCCCTTTGGAGCACCAGGGTATCATAAGTTATCCAGAGTTAATAAATGCCTCTGTCCAAATCGTCGTAAACATCTATCAGGCTATGTAATGTGAGATAAGTGTTACCGGTGGAACATCCTGACTGGCGCACTCATGTCCCTTCGACTGCGTATCTCACTGTACCTTCCATCTGGATTCTGAACGGCAGGAATCCGACGCGCTGCTCTAACAGGAGTCACACCCATGCCACCAGCGCGTAACGTACTTTCGTTGGCACTGACAGATCTCTTCATATTGTTGGTTCGACCCCTCCTTGCCCGGATTTGTGCCAGGGCTTCCTCTCGGTCGATAGGCGTTCCCGGGACACCAAGCAAGTGGTCTGGTTCCACGCTTTCATTCCGCAATGGTATTCTCCTGATGCTATCATGTCCATCAACATTGCCTTCGAACCGATGCTGCTCAGGTACTTCAGAGTCCCATGGCACGTCGCTAGTAGCGGGTGAAGGACGGACCTTAGAGGGGGAG
The DNA here is from genome assembly GCF_001792695.1 of Aspergillus bombycis. Lineage (NCBI taxonomy): Eukaryota > Fungi > Ascomycota > Eurotiomycetes > Eurotiales > Aspergillaceae > Aspergillus > Aspergillus bombycis. Next base: position 60,249 of record NW_019170068.1, read on the forward strand.
AGCGGAGCACAGGCTTGGATCTTATGAACTGGTTCAAAAGGTGTCTCATCCCATGGTACGTCGTATTTCGCAAGTGGGCTAGTGACCTGTGGCTGGGGGATCGATCGGTTCTCAGTGATAAGCTGAGGAAGCTCTACAATATCATGCTCCAGCTTTTTCGTTGGTGACCTTCGGACAGGAGATGGAATTGTATGAAAAGTTCCAGTGGCAGGTGAGAATGTTATGGTAGTTTCCTCTGGCTGTGGCTGATCTTCTGGTTCTGGTTCTTCAGCGGACTCGATAGAATGACCAGAACTTTTACCGGGAGAGTTTTCAACATGCGGTTTGGCGCCTGCATGTTCATCTTTGTCGATGTTTTCGTCGGAACCATCGGGTTTTTTGGTTGCGTGTTGTGTCGTATCTTGAATATGGCTCTTTTCTCGCTCTTCTTCGATACGACAAGTGCATCGTTTGAACATGCATTCCACCTTCAGGAACTCTATCATATCTTCTGCGTCGACCCTCAGCTGTCGTTCGGATTCTAATTGTATTTGTAATTTGTGAATATCGTCGCCTTTCGTTTCCGGCAAATCCAAATTTCGGATTTCGTTCCGAGGTGTAACATCGGAGACCCTTGGCCTCTTTGGAGGAGTATCTTGGGCAACAGAATGGTTGAAACGGCCTTGCAATGGCGTGTCGTCGGATTCTTCTGCAGATCGTTTCGGTCTTCGAGGGGTAGGCGTTTGGAGGAATGCAAGGTCGCCTTCTGCTAGTGATAGTCTTCCAACATCTCCTTTGTGCATATCCTGGGCACGTGCTTCTAGAGTATCCGCATGGCTGTTTGCTTCTGCCGCTCGCAAGCGTCCTTTCAATACCTCCATTTCCTCCATCAGACCCGCGAGTGTGTACGCGCGCTCGAACGCCTCCTGCTTCGCCTTTTCCTTCGCTTCCCGTTCTGACTGGACCTCATCCTTTAATACCTTGGCCTCAGATCTCGCCTGTTTTAATTCTTCCTGAGCTTTTACCAATACAGACCCTGCCCGAAAAGCCTCTTTTCTCGCCTTCCGTATTTCCTTCTCAAACACTGCTCTTTCATGGGCTTGTCGTGTCTTTGCGGTTTGTAATTCTTCGAGCAACGATTCGAGTCTCTCACTGATGCGACGCTCACGAGACTGGGCTTCTGAGAGTTGAGCAGAAACATTGACCAGTGCGGACTCCGCCTCCTCACGACCTAGGATAGCACGTTGAAGAGCCGCCGAGTTTCCGGCAGATGACTGTGTCGAAGGCGCTGCTGGACTGTTCCCTCGCGATAAATTGTTCAAATACGCAACCTTGGCTTGGACTTCTGATAAACCTCTAGGTTTCCGTTGCATATTGCGTACGTCATTAGGTAACGTTGGTGAGTTGGGAAACGCCTGCTGATTCAGGCGCTCTGGTGACAGAGGGTTCAGCGCTTTCGTTGGGCTTGACAGAGGATTATTGAACACCTTTGAAGGGCTAGACATGACGCTTGATGGGGAATCCATGTTCCAGTACTATATATTATCCGATTAGTAGTCTGATGTTCCCCAGTTGGACATGACAGTCTGCCTTGGGAGAAGGAGTATTAATGAAAAACCAAGTCCCGTCGTTAATCGATCGTTGTGGAGGTGTTCGGTTGATCCCTATCGGTGACGCACCCACAACAACGCCTCTTAGCTTGTTTATTGCCCATCCACGGCATGTCATGTGATTGTTGCCCTTGACTACCAGTCTTTGCCGAATGTGGTCTAGAGATATCATGTGGAATGTGATGGACGTTAAACCGTAATTGGAAGCGAGGATCCCACCTGGTCCGTGCATTTGGCTTGATGCTTGCAATACTACTGGCATTACTTCCTTTTAAATCTGTATACGGTTTCTTGGGAGGCAGATATACTCGCACTTGGAGTAGTTCTCATACTTATCAAAAATATATCAGCTCTACCTGATCTTCACCATGTATGTACGTTATGGCGATCAAGTTATCTGTTCAAAGAGTGTGCTAATGATGTTACTGTGCGCACTAAAGTTCTAGTTAAGCATGCATGAAATCATTACCCTTCAACTAGGGCAGCGGGCCAATTATTTGGCAACTCATTTTTGGAACCTCCAGGTATATGTCATTTACATTAATGGGCTATATACATTTCATCAAGCACTGCTCTAATGATTAGGAAATAACAGGAGTCTTATTTTACCTACAATGGAGAAGAGGAATCTCCTGTAGACCATGACGTCCATTTTCGTCCTGGTGTGGGCGCAGACGGGACAGAGACCTTCACCCCTAGGACAGTAATATATGATTTAAAAGGTGCTTTTGGTACTCTTCGAAAGTATACCGCACTGTATGAATTGACAGAGGATGTGAACCTCGGCCAAGGCCTATGGGATGGTAAAGAAGTCATACAACAACAGACACCGATCCCTCAAAGTGACTACCAGAAGAACCTAGATGCAGGGATCCCTGCTCCCAAACTTACAACTGAAACAGTTCGATACTGGTCTGACTATAATCGCCTCTTTTATCACCCCCGCTCGATCGTTCAATTGAATGATTATGAGCTGCACAGCAAGATCATGCCTTTCGAAGATTGGAATGTCGGAGAAGACCTTTTTGGTGACCTTGACAAAGAGCATGATCTTCTTGATAGAGATGTGAGACCATTCGCAGAGGAATGTGATCAATTACGTGCAATTCAGTTGTTTACAAGTTCTGATGATGCTTGGGGTGGTTTCTCTGCTAGATATGTCGACAGGCTGCGAGATGAATTCGGTAAAAAGTCTGTCTGGGTCTGGGCAATTGAAGGTGGATCAAAGGTGTCTCGTGTGAGTTATTTTTATTTTATCTCTGCAATATGTCTAATACTTCTCCTTATCTCAGCAAACTCAACTTAAACGGGATATGAACAAAGCCCGGACCATATACAGCATCTCCCCCCAATCATCACTGTATACACCAATTATTGATCCGCCCAGCCACACCCCAAGCAAAGTGTTTTTCGACTCGCAGTCTGAATGGCATACCACTGCACTTATCAGCTCTGCTATGGAAAGCGTTACACTTCCAACGCGTCTTCGGCAATTCTATGACTTCGAGTCCTCCTTAGCCGGTGATGATGGCACTCACAAAATTTTCGAGTTGCAATCCTCCGTCACCTCGGACAATGGAACCAATGAACAGCACCTTCCTGTTAAAGGGCCATTGACTGAAACAAGTGCCTCGGAACAGGGAGCAGTGAAATCTCAGGCAGAATTTGAGTTGGACTTTACCTACGATGGGCATGGAAGCAGCAACTCACATATATTCAACCAGCTGCAGGTTTGGCGTGGAGCAAAACCTGACCAGGGCAACGAGTCCGTTCCTCGAGAGGATCTTGGCCTCTCTCGGAAGCAGCGTTACTATAATTCAGCCCCGATGTTCCAAAGGTGAGAGCCAGCGTAGCAGTTTGTACGTGATGCTATTCTTGGTCTAACATGAAACAGCTTCCACGCGCCCATAGCATTCCCCATTCTTGACAGCTACCCCAGTCATATGTTCTCAGGGGCAAAGCAAAACAAGATAAATGTTCTCGCAGCGCTTACTGCATCCTCCCGGACAGCGGAAAGAATCAAATTGTTGGAGACAGTTGCTGGGCGAATTATTGGCGTTGATGAACGTGAAACACTCGTCAATGGATTGGGGGAGATTCGAGAATCCTACGAAACCGGATGGATGAGTGATTCGGATTTTGATGACGAATAGTGGCTTGAATATATAGCATATGGAACATTTCATTTGTGCAAAAATGCTAAAAAAAAAACCCCCCTTGGTAATATGTAAAGAATTTCGACGATGTACTACTAGTACTACTAGTACGTAGTATAAGTAAAGTCATTCAAGGGCCCGTGATCTGCAGGGACCACAGGTGCAAACACGACCGAGTTCGGGGATGTTTGCATCCCTTGATCCCAAACGTGTCCTCTCCAAAAGTTTCCCTTTGGCATCATAAATCATTACTCATGCTTACTGCCAGGTGGCCAGTAGTTCAGTGCATGATCGCGTTCTGGATGGCTTGACTGACTTAAATTCATGTACGCCGCTTTCCCTACTTCCCATCCAGCCGACTCTCTTCCCTTGTTGACTCGTTCTTATAGTTTTCCCCAAGTTCGCCTCTACCGGCACTTTAAGTGCATTTCGGCATTTGGTCCAACCCCCAATTCGCACATATTCTAGAAGATTATCTAGACCTGTCGGATATTTTTGTTTTTACTTGAGAAACTACTCATATCTCCAAAGTAAAGAGCCCCATATGCAAGCAATTGAAAGGTGGGGTTATTGACCATTTAGTTACAACAGATATATAGACAATGGCTCCCAAACGACGACATGCTGCACCTCTATTATTTACATCCTCTCCTGTTCTTTCCGTCTTAATAGTGCCTTTCTTGCTGTTCTTCCTTGCCTTTCCAGCACCCGCTGCTGCTGCTGGATCCGCAGTGATCGGTATCGATGTGGGCACAGAATACCTCAAAGCGGTGCTTGTGAAGCCGGGAATTCCATTGGAGATCGTCCTAACAAAAGACTCGAAACGTAAGGAGTCTGCTGCTGTTGCATTCAAACCCACCAGAGATAGTGCGCCGTTTCCTGAGAGATTCTACGGCGGCGACGCGCTGGCACTCGCTGCACGGTATCCGGACGATGTCTACGCAAATTTGAAAACACTGCTAGGAGTTCCATTCAACGGTGACGGAAACGAAGCGGTTCAAACATTCATTAGCAGGTATCCCGCCTTGAAGCTAGAAAACGCTGCTGGGCGTGGAACCGTCGGATTTCGAAGCAATAGACTTGGCGAGGAAGAAAGGAAGGATATCTTCCTTGTTGAGGAACTTTTGGCGATGCAGTTGAAGCAGGTCAAAGTCAACGCCGACAATCTTGCCGGAAAAGGCTCAGATATCAGAGATGTGGTGATCACCTATCCCTCCTTTTACACGGCTGAGGAGAAGAGAAGTCTAGAGCTGGCGGCGGAGTTAGCGGGTCTGAATGTTGACGCATTTATTAGTGAAGGTCTCGCTGTTGGATTGAATTACGCGACCAGTCGTCAGTTCCCCAGTGTTTCCAACGGACAGAAGCCCGAATATCATGTCGTCTACGATATGGGTGCGGGTTCCACAACCGCCACCGTCCTTCGTTTCCAAAGTCGCTCGGTGAAAGATGTTGGAAAGTTCAATAAGACAATTCAGGAGGTCCATGTTCTAGGAACAGGCTGGGACAAGACCCTCGGTGGAGATTCTCTGAATGATCTCGTGGTCGGGGACATGATCGCGAACCTGGTCCAGGACAAGAAATTGAAAGATCGTGTCGCACCATCCGATATCGCTTCTCATGGCAAGACCATGGCGCGGCTTTGGAAGGACGCTGAGAAAGTCCGCCAGGTTCTGAGCGCCAACACTGAAACGGGAGCCTCTTTCGAAAACCTCTATGAGGAAGACTTCAATTTCAAGTACCGCATCACCCGCTCTACGTTTGAGCAGCTTGCAGAACAGCATATTGCCCGGGTTGGACAGCCTCTCGAGCAAGCTCTAGCGGCTGCTGGGTTACAGTTGAACGATATTGATTCTGTCATCTTGCACGGTGGGGCTATCCGTACCCCATTTGTCCAGAAGGAGCTGGAGCGGGTCTGCGGAGCGTCCAACAAACTCAGAACCAGCGTTAACGCAGATGAGGCTGCTGTTTTCGGTGCTGCCTTTAAGGGGGCTGCCCTCAGCCCTAGCTTCCGCGTCAAGGATATCCGGGCCCACGACGTCTCTGGTTATCCCGTCCTGCTGAAGTGGCCTTCTGAATCTCGGGAGAGACAGCAGAAGCTGTTCACTCCCACTTCCCAAGTTGGCCCTGAGAAGCAAGTCACAGTGAAGAACCTCGAAGATTTTGAGTTCAGTTTCTACCAGCAAATTCCCTTGGAGGGCAATGTAGTTGAGTCACCAGTTTTGGGTGTGCAGACGCAAAATCTTACGGCATCTGTCACCAAACTGAAGGAGAGCTTTGGCTGCTCTCCTGCAAACATCACTACCAAGTTCTCTATTCGTTTGAGCCCTGTTGATGGTCTTCCCGAGGTTGTCAATGGCGCCGTGAGTTGCGAAGTGGAGAACACTAAGACGGGAAGTGTTGTTGAAGACGTCAAAGGCTTCTTCGGTCTAGGTTCTAAGAAGGAGCAAGCTCCTCTTCACGAAGATGGAGAGCCTAGCGAGTCGATCACTCTGGAGCCTGAGGAGTCCCAAGCCTCGACAGCTTCAGCCAGCGACGCTACTTCTACCGCCTCTGCTAAAGAAAACAAGAAGACTTCACCTCAGACCAATATGGAGACTATTCCCATTCGCCTCACGTCGTCTCCTCTAGGAATTCCTGCCCTATCCAAGACCGAGCTTGGCCGTGTAAAAGCACGTTTGGCCGCATTTGACGCCTCAGACCGTGATCGTGTCCTACGCGAAGAGGCTTTGAATGAACTGGAGTCGTTCATCTACCGAAGCCGTGACCTTGTAGATGACGAGGAGTTCGCCAAGGTAATCAAACCAGATCAGTTGGCAGCCCTACAGGAGAAGGCGGCTGCCGCTAGTGAGTGGCTTTATGACGACGGCGAAAATGCAAAGACATCAGAATTCCACGAAAGACTCAAGGCCCTGAAAGACATTGTTAATCCTGCGCTTAAAAGAAAACAAGAAAACGCCGCTCGCCCAGCCCGTATTGAACTTTTACAGGATGTGTTGAAGAATACTAAGACTGTCCTGGACCTCATGGAGAAGCAAGTCAAGCAGGACGAAGACCTGTACTCTTCATCTTTCTCTGCATCCTCTACCAGTGCAGAAACTTCATCAGCTACTTCATCTATTGAGCCATCTTCAACCGCTGATCCTCTTGACGACCTGGATGAAGACCCATACTCGTCCACAGCATCCCAAACCACCTCAACCACCTCAACGACTAAACCCACAGGTCCAAAGTACTCGATCTTCCAGCCATCTGACCTTGCCGGTTTGGCTCAAACATTTGAATCCACCAGCACTTGGTTCGAAACGCAGTTTGCTCTTCAGGAGAAACTGGCCGAATCCGATGACGCAGTTTTGACTGTGGCTGAGCTTGATATCCGTCTCAAGGAGCTTGAGCGTATCATGAACCGTATTTATGAAAAGATGGGTGCAGCGGCAGCCAAGTCCGGAAAGGACCAGTCGAAGAAAAACGGCAAGAAGGCCAAGTCCGAGAAGGCCCAGAAAGAGAAGTCACAGCAAGAGAACGAACAGAAACAAAAGGCCAATGTCAAGGACGAACTGTAATATTATTTGCAGACTAAATGATGGAGTTCGGCTTGAGCGTTATTTTCTGTGTTCACATTGTCTCTCTTTTCTTTTCTAGGTCTGCTTCTTTTGGAACTACATATTTCTTGATCTATGAAGGGCCATCTCTTGATTATTCTGGACCCTTTTCATGACCATGATCATGACGTTGGTGCGCCTTATTGTTATGCTTAGCATCATCTGCCCTACCCAAGACAGGGGCTGTAAACTAGTTAGAATATACTGTCAATGCAAAAAAGAGAAGTCAAAGTAACACAGTCATGCCGTTATTATTTGTTTAATATTCATACAAGTAATATTATTTTTATCAAATCTCATAGTCACAAGGTACAGTTGGCATAACCATGTCCAACCAATGCGGGTATATGTATATACAATCGCTTGACGATAATCAAAAGTAACAAATATTGTTTCAACATATGACAGGAGGAGATAATTCAAGGAAACATTCGAATGCCGACCTCAACTTAACCTGAAGCTCAGAGATTCGGGGCGAATGACCAGAGCTAATCCAATAATCACACTGTGCTCATAGTAGCAATCCGATAGCGCAGTGACCAATCATGTCCACATAATGGTGGTCCAGTGAGAGACAAGATGGCAAACAATGTAGACCAGCCTCCCAGCTAGACCACGGGCACATTGGTTCCATTCATGATAGATCCATATCAACCTCTTCGCGCCTACGAAGGAAGGTGGGTTCTTCAAAATCGTCAACATCAATAATCGCTTGTGTCTCCATGGCAACAAACTGACGACGCTGCTGCCTTATACTTGGTGTGAGGATAGCACGGGGAGGCACGGAGTCCACCCCTGTACCCGGGTCCAAGAAGTTCGGCCAATTGCTCCCCGCATGAGTCGGCATTTCATCGAACGTATCTTTGAGATCGTCTTCGTCACAGTCGTATGATCGCTTCTGTGCGGTTGTCTGAACCGACTCAATCGATTCCTGGCTACTTGATGGGAGAGAAAAAGCATCTCCGTCATCCGTGATGAGTTGATCGATTTGATTATAGGACAACGAGGAGGGATGAGACATGGGTTGAGTTGCAGATTCGCCTGATTTCATCAGGCCGCAGAAGGGTGTCAGTTCGGTATAGGCAGTTGGACCTCCGACGATCGGGGTCTTGTTTGTATAGAGAGCTGGCTTGTCCTTCGAATTGGGAACTCGGGTTTTATATCCTTCTGCGACTGATTTGCGGACGCGCATGCCGACTGAAAGTAGCGATGCTTGGATCTTTGCATCAACGGCGGGGGTGGGGGAGGATGTGGTGGTGGAGTAGTGGGTATATGATAAGTGAGGGGCACAGGAGCTATCGGCGTAATCTGTTCCTGTTGTTGCGGGGAAGAAGGAGGTTATCGGTGGTTGGAATCGCCTTCGCTTGGACGACAGATCATTATCTTTAGTCGTGTTTTGAGATGATGGAGACATATTTGGTGTAGTTTGAGATTGTTGACGACAGAGGTTATAGAAACCTTTTGTTCTATCTTTTTTAAAACCTTTCTCTCTCTTTTTTATCGGGTTCACCGAGGGGCTGATCTACTTAGATGCTGACGTGTGAGAGTGATAAGAAGTTTTAAGAGAATGTAGGCTATGACAAGTCGACAACTGGAATGGAAAATGAGAAAAAAAGGATGACGGAAATGGGAGGCTGGGCGGCGGAAAACGCGACGCGGGTGACGCGCATAAGCACGTGTCGCTCTCATATCCAATATATCTTCTTTGGGACGTGACTAGGGATTTGAATCAGGGAACGACTTCTGTGTCCTGCACTATGCAGTCTAGCTAGTACTACTAGTAGCTTCATTCCGTATTGCTTATTCGCAAACTGGTCAAGAAAGCCACAATAGAACAATGTCCCAATCAAAAATCAAAGGTATCAGACAGGTAGTGGATGAGATCTATTACAAGAAGACAAGGACATATTTTCTCAATATAAAGTCTCGCAGATGTAAATTCAAGAACAAGATACCGCTCTATTACAGCGACCAAGTCTATAATATAAACCATGGGCTATCTCCACATATATATATATCGAGCCTTAGCCATTATTTCCTCTCCTGCCGCCACGCTTCTGTCGGTCTTGATGGGCCTTCAATACGTTGCGAGTTTCCACAAGACTCCTCTTGCCTTTGTTTCTTGCTTTGCCGAGGGTCATGAAGATGTTCTTTCTGCGAGCCTTCTCCTTATTCGTAGTACTCTTACCCTGCTCCACCTTACGCTCCTTTCTCTTCGCGGTGATACTCTTATGCTCAGCACGGTCAGTCTTCCCTTCCTTAGCATGGGCAATTCGTTCTTCACGAGTTGCCTTTCCGGCGGACAGAGCAGCCAAACCCTCAATCTCTTCAGCCGTCAGAGGATCATCCTTGTGCCAAGAAGCGTTAGTCTGACCACGGCGACCCTTGGCGCCTGGGATAAGTGCGTCAACAGCTGCTTGAGTACGTAACTCCTGGAGTTTCGCCAGGTCTGCCGGCGTAAGAATACGGGTGGTTGCGATGTTTGCAGTATTTGACTTTTGAGCCTGTGTCTTATCCTGTGCAGTTTCAGAATTGACATTTTCTTCATTATTGGCATCCTGCTTGGCCTTCTTGGACGGGCGTGCGTCCTTTTCGTCGTCGGAGTCGCTAAGATCGATTTCAGCATCGCTCTGGACATCGACCCAGCCACCGGAATCATCGCTGTCCTCATCGTCTTCCACATTCCAAGCGTCCCAGTCGGCTGCTTCATCCTCCTCTTCCTCGCCGTCTTCTGCATCAGAGGGAAGGCCCTTTTCAGCCCTCTTCTTCTTGCGCTCTTCCTCCTTCCACTGCTCGAGGAGCTCCAAGCCCTCGATACCACCGGTTTCTTCCTCTCCAAATCGCTTCTCCTTCTTTTCTCCTGAGCGTAGACCGATAGATGCCTCTTTGCCGCGGTCACGTCTTTTCAGCATTTCCGGATTAAGGTCTCTGTAGAGGCTGAGTAGACCTCTGGCTGCCATCACAACACCTTTATCCTTACTCTTTCTATACATAACGAGATCTTGTAGTAAAGTCTCATTCATTGCAAGTGGTTGTCGCGCACAAATCTCTCTGATGGCATTGAGACCAGCGGTAGCAACCAATGATGCCGATGCTTCAGATACGAATTCATTCGCAATCTTCTGAATGAGCGGCTCAAGCACATCTGGAGGAACTAAATCATGCGACGCTTGCGCTAAAGATGCCAAGAATGAAGTGACCGAAGGTTGCCGTGGAGTAAGATATTTCTGGAAATAAGAGTAGAGCTGCATTATATGCAGCTTGTGCAATCCAACAAGGCGAGTGACAAGTTGCAGAACCTGAAGCTTTTGCTCTAGATTGAGCTTGGACTTGGAATTTTGCAGATGCTTGGAAAACAAAACTTCCGCGAAGCCTTGGGGATCGTGTAGAAGATGTAGAGCAGAGAAATTCAATGGGTGTGGTTGGTTCTTCTTGCGCTCCTTTCTCTTGACAGTTGCTTTCGCCTTCTCTACAGCGCGAGACTTCTTCCTGGTTTTCTTGTTGATACCGACCTGATGTTTTACCTTACCTAGGTCTATAGCCTCTTCGTCACTGCTCTCATCCTCCATTTCCTCGCGCTCCTGATCTCCACCCAGGAAAAAGCGAACACCACCGATAATGACCTTCTCGTTTTCTGACAAACTAGCTTCCTTCATGACTTCAACAGTTTTCGCATCGGACCAAATTTGCCGCTTCCATAATTCACGAATGAGCTTGATGGCCCATAGACCCTTGGATGAGACACGATCTGATGTCACCAAGTTATAAAGGACAGTCTCCATGGTGCGGTTGAGCTTGTGGTTAGTTGTCTTGGCGTTCGAAGTACGAAGATCCATTAGAATCTTTTGGAAGATCAATGCTCGTAACGTTTTGCTGGGTGTCGTAATGAGAATAGGGAACAAGGTCTGGAGTAATCTGCAGCCATAATATTCAGCAATGGAATAAACTCAGTCTGTGAGTGGTATTAACATACGTTGCAGAGTCAAGAAGCTCTTTTTTTCTGAGCAGTACTAAACTCCCCACGATCTTCTCTCGAAGTTCCGGCTCCAAGACTAAGTGATGCTGAGTTAAGATGTCCATGAGCTGCTGAGGAAAGTCCTTGGTAATGTCTGGGTAGCAGTCGGCAACATGAGCGACAAAGTCGATCAGTTCGCGCAAGGAGATAATGCCCGTATCGGTGGCCGACGTCGGTGCTGCCATGAAAATTTCTCGGTGACTCTCATACTGATAATGTTGAGCGCGAAAATCTTCAATGTAAGATCTGTAACATGATGCATTTTTAGCAAACTATTGATAGGTATAGCCATTCCTGAGTCCCGCGATTGACTTACTTTGGGTCTCTTCGAATTTTATGTTGTAAATTGGGCCTGAAGAATGAGTTAGTGGCAAAGAGAAATCTTCAACTCTCGGACGGAGATGATAGTTCAGTACTCACAGGTCGGCCTCGACCTTTTCCAAGGCTCCCAACTTCCTTTTTACCATTCTGATAAGATAATTTCACCAGTCGCTTGAAAGTACGTTGTGGAAGAATCGAGGAGAGAAATTTGGGGGTGGGAGGTGGTAAGTGCTCACGTTTGATAACAGATCCGAACTTTTTTTCTCTCCACGGGATCGGGCCAGCCTATCGATAAGCGACAAACGTCCGGAGCAAAGTCGCTCTGCGCAAGACATCTACGATCCGCCTATCTCTTGTAGAGCAAATTAAATAATGGTCTAAGACTTCTAGGTTAAAAGACACTCTTGTTCCTTAGACCTACGCGTTAGGTGAAGCTGAGCCGAGACCTATGACTTGCAGCTAAGGCAAATTACGTTGGTCGTCATCAAGACGGAGCAACCTATGGAAATTTGAAAAGATCTTTTTTTTCGTTGAACAAAAATAAAAGGTACCGACTTAAAAGCCCAAGGTCTTCATGATCGCATCTCAGCTACTATAGAAGAAAGCCGTCCCATTCTCGTTTTGGATTTTGCTCCTCCAGTGACTGTTTTGAGGTATGTACAGTCGCGCAGATGCATGCTAATCGACTGAATCCTATAGAACCCCCCGTTCACTCCAGTACAAATAGAAACAGGACCAAACGGAGAATACGCCCAACATTATCCCTTTACCGGTTGCTCTTGGCAACACGCTCAAGCTCGTCCTTCTTCTTGATGGCATAGGAGTTCGAGCTTCCCTTGGCAGCGTTGATAAGCTCTTCAGCGAGGCACTCAGCAATGCTCTTGATGTTACGGAAAGAGGCCTCACGGGCACCGATGGTCAAGAGGGCAATGGACTGGTTGACACGGCGGAGGGGAGAAACATCAACGGCCTGACGACGGACGGTACCAGCGGAACCGATACGGGTGCTGTCTTCACGGGGACCACAGTTGACAATGGCATCAACGGCGACCTGGAGGGGGTTCTGGTCGGTCATGATGTGGATCTGCGGAAGTTGTTAGTTTCTGGTGTCTGGGGTATCGGCTAGTCCACCATAAAAGATGCACGTACGATCTCGAAAGAGTGAGCAACGATGCGCACAGCCATGAGCTTCTTGCCGTTGTTGCGGCCGTTCATCATGAGCGAGTTGGTCAGACGCTCAATGATGGGGCACTGGGCCTTGCGGAAACGCTTGGCGGCATAACGACCGGCGGAGTGAGGAAGGTAGACGGGGTTACGAATCTGGATGTAGTCGCTATGTGCGTAGATTCGAGTCAGCAAATTCCATTCCGTATGTGCATCCTTTTCCATATCCCTCTCCCACTGTTTATTCCCCCCTCGTTGTCGCATCATTTCCCATCCCAAATTGAGCCAGGCAACGCTTGTACGGACGCGGTCTTATCGTAGCATAGAAAATCGCAAAGAATTGGAAAGCACCTACGTCAAGGAAATGTCCCTGATCTCAACATCCTCGTAGCTCCACTTGTTGAAGAGCTTCACGGTTCCCATCTCCGCGACAGCCTCCTTGGGGAGGACCTGGAAGGCCGCAGTGTTTTCGACCTCGACTTCCCCGTGGTCAGACATTATGGACGCCGAATGCACCTGTTGTCGAGGGAGGGATTCGTAAAAGGTGACGGGCGGTGTCGTTGGGTGAGCGTTCAACGTCGACGATAGCAGTCAGTCGGCTGAAATGTTTCCTTTGGCTGCCAGGAAAATCGAGGTGCGCTCGCTTAGCTCTGTGGACACGTTAGGGCACTGGCCCAACACCAATCATGTCTTCCACGTCATGTGATAGAAACGCTACTAGTGCCCAGAACACTAAACCAGATTTGGATTACATAGAGATTGCCAATTCCCAAATGTGAAAGTAGTCCTATCAAACACAGATGTATCTATTCTCGTACTACTCTGTATTACTCTTGACCCATATGTACAGCACAATCAAAAGCGTGTTAGTCTCATTTCCGATGTATACTAACCGTTTTTAGGTACAGTCTCACTCAGCAAAGAAGTTGTACAAATCGGAAAACCTTTGATTCTTTGACGTACGTTTGTATCTGTATAACGTGGTCTTTATGCCAAATATGTAATATTCAGTTGATTGTAAGTAAACGTGAAAGGGAAAAAAAGAGTAAAAGATGATCAAGTTGGAGAAATAGTGGGCTTGGATACACATCCACAAATAATACACTCAGTTATACTGGTTGTAAGCGAGTATAACTATTGTTGTGAATAATCTTTAAGGATCATCCTCGTGCTCTTATGCTTATTTTCTGTTCTGTGTCGTGGCGGTGCAAGGAACAAAGTTTTATTATTGGCTCCCCTGTACTTGTGGAGACCAGCTTTGAGGGGCTTTAAGCCACGGCGGCAGGTGACGTTGTGGCTCCTCAAGCGCGGAGAAATAGAGGACAACCCGGAGTGAAATAGAACCACCTCACGATATCATCGGTAGGGGGCCACATAAGTCAGGGTGTCTGAGATTCCCTCTAGCGCTCTACGACTGACGCCTCAAGGATCCTGAGATGAGGATCGTAGAACTCTTTTATCCTTTTAGACGCGGATTCGCATGAGAGCCCCTCAACAAGTTCACGTTCAACACTTCGAAAATGGCGGACGATAATCCAGAGCTGAATAGCGCTCTGCGGAACCTCGACAGAGAATTGGAGGTGTGTATGGAGCAGAGAAACCTCTCAACTGCTCCCAAAGATATGGGAGTCATGCTTGCTTGACCGTATAAGACTAACATTTTGGTTATCAGGAAGGAGATATCACGGAGAAAGGGTAAGTGACCTCTGTCGGACAAACATGGTGAATGAGAGCCACCGGGAAGAGCGTCGGATGCGCTCAAATGCATGATGTTTAAATTAAATAAATGGGACATATACTATTGGCTATTGTTGAAACTGATTTTCTGGGAAGCTATCAGAAACGCCGGACGCTTCTCCTTTCACAATTCTTTGGTCCTAACAGCGGCCTCGAAGTCAATACACCTAGCTCGGGAGGACCTTCTTTATCGTTGACAAGCTCAAATAATGCCCCGCAGGCCATACTTAGCGTTCGACCGCCTACAGCCGAATCTACAACTCAGGGCTTTCCTTCATTCACCAACGGACGTGACAACACACCGGGCAGCGGAAGCTTCGGATATGATCGAAGAATCAGTGCAGATACACAACACACCGTTGATAGAGACAGCGCGTTCCTACAGGCTCTCGACCGAATGCCCTCGTCTGGCTCATACGACTCTCTATTCCTGCCAAAGTCGCAACAAGCGCCTGTCACACCAGAAGATACAAGGACCGCGACGCTATTGAGTCAGAACTATGCATTCAACCCTGGTCCTTACCAAGAACATTTGGACGAGTCAGCCGGTGTGTATGAAATGCCACCTGGCGGAATCACGCGGCAGTCGACGATGCTCGACTCACAGCAAGGGTACTTCTCTGATTTCGCGGGACAGCAACAAGATGATTATAGAGATAGCTATGGCGGGGGCGGCTTTCATCGTTACTCCCAGTCGGACGCATTTTCTCCCACTGCAAATATGGCACCGCCGCTGATACCTGCTTCTGAGCTGCCTCATGGGCCCGCAATTGAGCATTTGCTCCCTCTAGAGCCTCGCGACATTCCATTTGCAGTTCATGACCCCCATGACAAGAATATGCCAATGTCTAACTTCGACAACATCCCAGCTGTGCTTCGGCATCGCTCTCGGATTCATTCAAAACAGGCTGCTTACTGGGTATTGGACCAAAAGGGCAAGGAGATTGCGTCGATCACATGGGAGAAGCTTGCAAGTCGTGCTGAAAAGGTCGCACAGGTTATCCGAGATAAGAGTAATCTTTATCGCGGTGACCGAGTAGCACTCATCTACCGAGATTCCGAGGTCATAGAGTTTGCCGTTGCGCTCATGGGATGCTTCATCGCCGGCGTTGTTGCTGTACCAATCAATAGTCTCGAGGACTATCAAAGCCTTAACCTTGTTCTCACCTCAACGCAAGCGCATCTTGCATTGACTACGGAAAATAATTTGAAGAGCTTTCAAAGGGATATTACCGCCCAAAAATTGAACTGGCCAAGAGGTGTCGAGTGGTGGAAAACGAACGAATTCGGAAGTTATCATCCGAAAAAAAAGGATGATATACCGCCTCTTGTGGTGCCCGACCTAGCTTATATTGAATTTTCAAGAGCACCTACAGGGGATTTGCGCGGTGTTGTCATGAGTCACCGGACGATCATGCATCAGATGGCCTGCCTTAGCGCAATGATCTCGACTGTGCCGGGCTCTTCAAAAGTCAGATCGCATGGAGAAACGCTCATGAGCTATCTTGACCCCAGGCATGGAATCGGTATGATATTAGGCGTGCTTCTTACAGTATATGGTGGCCACACAACTGTCTGGCTAGAGGACCGGGCGGTTGAAACGCCAGGCCTATATGCACACCTCATCACGAAGTACAGAGCAACTATCATGGCTGCAGATTACCCTGGTCTCAAAATAGCCGCATACAATTATCAACAGGATCCCATGGCCACACGGCATTATAAGAAGAATTCCGAGCCCAACTTTGGAAGTGTTAAGCTCTGTCTTATAGACACTCTTACTGTCGATGCCGAGTTCCACGAGATCTTAGCGGACAGATGCTAAGGCCGATGAGGAACCCAAGAGCTCGGGAGATTGTCGCTCCAATGCTTTGCCTGCCCGAGCATGGAGGTATGGTAATCAGTGTGCGGGACTGGCTAGGCGGTGAAGAACGTATGGGTTGTTCTTTGACTCATGAAATGGATCCAAATGAACGCGAGGATTCTAAGAAGGAGGAAAGACAGTCAGAGAAGACTAAAGATAACAGCGGGTTTGGCAGCAGTTTGTTGGGTGGGGCTTCATCGCCAGCTCCTGTCTCGAAGGAGCAAACAAAGAATGAGCTCCAAGAAGTCCTTCTCGACAAAGAGGCTTTGAAAAGCAACGAAATTGTCGTCTTGGCCATGGGTGAAGAGGCTAGAAAGTACGCCGGGTCTATGCCACATGCTGTGCGCGTTGGCTCGTTCGGTTATCCTATCCCTGATGCTACACTGGCTGTTGTCGATCCTGAGACAAATTTGCTGTGCACACCGAATGTGATCGGAGAGATTTGGGTGGACTCACCATCCCTTTCTGGAGGCTTCTGGGCGCTGCCAAAGCATACAGAAGCAATCTTTCATGCACGGCCCTACAAGTTCGAAGAGGGAAATCCAACTCCCGTATTGGTGGAACCGGAGTTCTTGCGGACTGGTCTACTGGGATGTGTGATCGAAGGCAAGATATTTGTGTTGGGCCTCTATGAAGACCGTCTTCGTCAAAAGGTTGAATGGGTGGAACACGGGCAGGAAATCGTTGAACATCGTTATTTCTTCGTTCAACATATGATCGTCAGTCTTCTGAAAACCGTACCTAAGATACATGACTGTACGGCCTTTGATGTTTTTGTCAACGAAGAACACCTACCGATCGTGGTTCTAGAATCATACGCGGCATCCACGGCACCAGCAACCTCCGGTGGGCCTCCAAGGCAGTTGGACTCGGTTCTCCTTGAATCTTTAGCAGAAAGGTGCATGGAAGTCCTCTATCAAAAACATCACTTGCGCGTCTACTGTGTGCTGCTCACCGCGCCCAACACTCTACCTCGTGTCACTAAGAATGGCAGGCAAGAGATCGGTAACATGCTCTGCCGTAGAGATTTTGATTCTGGAACTTTACCCTGTGTTCACGTGAAGTTCGGTGTTGAGCGGTCGGTGATGAACTTACCAGTTGGAGTTGACCCAGTCGGAGGAATCTGGTCTCCCCTAGCCCTGATGTCAAGACAAGAAATGCTTGCCATGCAAGAAAAGCAATATTCTGGGGTAGACTACCGTGAAGTCGTCATGGATGATCGCACATCGACGCCATTGAGCAATTTTTCAACCATCGTGGATCTTCTCCATTGGCGTGTTTCTCGTCAGGCAGAGGAGCTAGCTTATTGCTCCATCGATGGCCGTGGAAAGGAAGGGAAGGGCATCACTTGGAAAAAGTTCGACTTGAAAGTTGCTGCTGTCGCAACCTATCTGAGAAATAAAGTCAAAGTTCGCCCAGGCGATCACTTGGTGCTTATGTATACCCACTCAGAAGAATACGTTTATGCAGTTCATGCTTGCTTCTGTCTAGGGGTGGTTGCCATTCCTCTTCCCCCTATTGACCAAAATCGGCTCTCAGAAGATGCTCCGGCTTTCCTACATGTTATCAATGATTTCAATGTGAAAGCCATCATTGTAAACAGTGATGTTGATCATGTGATGAGACAAAAGCTTGTTTCGCAGCATATCAAGCAGTCTGCACAGGTCCTCGGATTGGTGTACCGGCAATCTACAACACAACAAAACCAACGAAACAGTCTCACGGCTGTCGGGAGCTCGGTTATGTTGTGAAAGATGCATGGTTACAGGGAAGTACACCGGCCATGGTTTGGACTTATTGGACGCCAGATCAGAGGAGGATATCGGTCCACATTGGCCACGACACTATCATGGGTATGTGCAAGGTACAAAAAGAGACGTGCCAGATGAGCAGTGTAAGACCAGTTCTAGGTAGTGTTCGTAGCACCCTAAGTCTTGGCTTCCTCCATACCTGTTTGATGGGTATATATGTTGGTAAGCAGAATCAATAAGCCTAAGATAAATGTCTTCCGGGTTAACCAAGGCTTCTAGGGGCACCGACATACCTCGTATCACCTGTCGACTTCGCAACAAACCCTATGACGCTTTTCGTCACTCTCGCACGCTATAAGATCAAAGATACGTATGCTACCAGCCAGATGTTGGATTACGCGATGACTGCAATGGCTGGGAAGGGGTTCCAACTTCAGGAATTGAAGAACTTGATGATATCTGCTGAAGGCCGACCACGTATCGATATATGTATGTCCCTTATGATTCAATCAATTAAAAGGATGTATGCTAACACGCTCTTGCCTCCAGACCAGAAGGTGCGTCTGCATTTTGCTTCTGCAAGTCTCGACCGTACCGCAATCAACATTGTGTATTCTCATGTCCTCAACCCGATGGTTGTTACGAGATCATATATGTGCATCGAACCGATTGAATTATGGCTTGACCTTCGGGCTCTGCGTCGTGGACTAGTGTGTCCCGTAGATCCTGATACAGACCCGACTGCTCTTGCTGTTCAAGACTCTGGAATGGTGCCGGTGAATACACAAATAGCTATTGTGAACCCGGAGACCTGTACTTTGTCACATGTGGGTGAATACGGCGAGATCTGGATACAGTCGGATGCTTGCGCCAAGGCATTCTACGGTTCTAAACAAGATTTCGACCACGAGCGTTTTAACGGGCGGATTGTAGACGGTGACCCTAGTGTGGCCTACGTACGTACTGGCGATCTAGGCTTCCTTCACACTGTCACGAGACCTATTGGCCCTGGAGGACAGCCCGTCGAAATGCAAGTACTATTTGTCCTTGGAGGGATCGGTGAGACCTTTGAGGTCAATGGTCTCAATCATTTCCCAATGGATATTGAAAACTCCGTTGAGAGATGTCACCGCAACATTGTTACTGGAGGCTGGTAAGTGAACAATCATAGTATTCCAGTACGGCATGCATTTACTAATATAATTGTTATAGCGCTGTCTTCCAGGCAGGTGGATTGATAGTTGTTGTTGTTGAAGTTACAAGGAAGGCTTACTTGGCATCTCTCGTGCCTGTGATTGTTAACGCTATTCTGAACGAGCACCAAGTTGTTGCCGATATCGTGGCATTTGTTTCTCATGGAGACTTCCCTCGGTCCCGACTAGGCGAAAAACAAAGAGGCAAGGTCTTAGCGTCTTGGGTCACACGGAAACTAAGATCGATCGCCCAATTCAGTATCCGCGATATGGAGGGGCCAGAAAATCCTTTCTCGGAAGCCCCTCAGCATCGCGTCAGCCGAAGCTCAAAACCCGGGAGCATGATGGGCAACAGCACTCGACGATCTACCGTGATTCCAGATAGTGACTCGGCTGTACCCCGCTCACCAGCTCCAGTGCTTATGGAGCAGCCCGAAGCACATGGTTCCTACCATGCTACGCAAGAAAGAGAGGGACCGGCGACTGATAGCCCAATCGCCATTCCCGAAACAATCCCCTCAGTTCCACACATTGCGGAACCGACACGACCGACAACATCTTCAACTGCTGGGGGTCTTCCGGCAAAAACTGAAGGCCCTGCAACAATTGGAAACCCTGACTTTGGATTCGACTTCGGTGATTTTGCTAACTCAACGGCCACAACACCAGTAGAAGCAAGTCCTCCCGCAATGGAAAATTTGCCTTACCGTAATCCCCCCAGGGGCGACTCTCTTGCCCATAAACAACAGTATGCTGGTGTTCCTGGTGGTTTCTCAACTAGCCAGTCTGGTTTCTACGATAGGCAGCCTGGCGCGCCGGACGTCGGTGCTGGCGACTGGCCACAAGAAGCTCTTATGTACCAGTCAACGCTGGGAGTTGATGATACATATGGTCAGGGTGGGGTTCATAGCACACCCAGCAGTAACAATGACATGACAAGGCGATATGACGGAAATAACTATGGGATCTGAAGGCACGTGAACTTCATCAGTTTACCGTGCAACAGTGGTCATGACATATAGATGGGATCATTAGATGCAGATGCTTTGATCTAGTGTTGGCTGTCTTGTATCCCGTTTCTGTCATAGAGTACTTGGAGCCATTCTTCTTCTTGTTCTTCTTTTCGTGCTATCTATGTCCCCTAAACATCTCATCGTTCTTATGACTTCACAAAACCCATTGTCTCTTTAGCCCATTCCCCTGTGCGCATTTATCCTCTCGCTATTGTCTTCGAGCAAATGATTTGTTTATTTTATCCGCACTATGAACGACATTCGACGTTCTGTACATACATACCCCATGAATGAATATGCTAGATGCCTTTAGCTATCGACTGGCAATGACAGGATTGTTTGTCAACTAGCACCAGCTGCTCGAACACATTTACCGCGGTGGATAGTTCTCGAAGTGACTCGGAAGAAGGCATACTACTAGTAGTAAGTAGTCAGCATTAACCCCGTGGTGGATCCTTAATCATAAGGATGACACGGGGCCGAGGTAATTCAATTGCCAAGATTCATAGGGCTTTGCGTTCCCACCTTCGATGCCTGAAGATCGTATTATATAACGTAAGTTGGGTGGTTCTAACAAGATGCGTGATATTCATTAGACTTTTACAGAACTGTGTAAAGTGGGTGCTTTCAAAAAGGAGAGTACACAATACAAAGGAATTGAAACAACAGCAATTTATATAACTAACTTTGATGCGAAGTAGGTACCGGCACCGGACTCAGTCTATAGCCGCTTAGTCACAGAAGAAGAGAAAAGTCCAATTTATACATAGTATAGAGCTTTTTATATGCAGCCTGGTTTAATTACGGTCTTAAGTTCGCCACGTGAGGTTAATGGCGCCACTAAGAGTCTTAAAACGGTCACGGGCTAGGCTAGGTAGTCTCTCCACCATTGATACCTACCTTAACCAAGAAATCGACTGCAATGGATAACACTACGTACTACTTTGGAAGCGATTCGGATCCTGAGAAATCAAGGTTACAGGGTCTAGAGATTAAGGTAGACCCACTCCGATTCTTAAACCGAGAACTAGTCTTATTTTACTTTTTGCATAATAAGCGAGGTGAGCGATCGCGGGTTTCTATCTCCTACTTCACCAACCACTCCGATATTTTCTATCTAGCGACAAAAAATATACCTACTAATCTGGTCCAATATGGATCCGCATCCGCCTTTCGGCCACGCGTTACGGACATCGTGTGATAAGTGTAGAGCTGCAAAGGTAATGATACTTAGGCATTCCGCGGGTATCCGATGATTGACCTGCTCTTCAATAGGTGAGATGCCAGAGGGAAGGGCAGAGCTGTGCTCGGTGTCTACAACGAGGCGATGACTGTGTCACAACTTTCCATCCCCGAAAGACGTCAAAACCAGACAGGTAAGTAAGCACGGTCTGAAATAGTGTGTAAAGACATCTAAATTTGAATCTCGTCTCCGATTTCCCATGATCTAGGCGAGGGAAGATTCTCGATATGGAAAGCCGGATTGAGCGCATGGAGTCGATCTTGGCCGCGTCAGGCCTCGCAAGTGAGGCTGTAACTCCTGCCACTACTGGTACATCAACTGATCTGGATGATCAACTTTCAATGCTACTACTTCATGATGAGGGTTCCTCTACTTTTATTGGTAAATATGGATCTTCATATAATATATAGAAACTGTACTGACGACCTACACGCTTCAGGCTCAGCTTCGAGTCTCTCTCTTTTCTCTCCTGCTGGATTACAGTGGATATCCAGTAGGACCAATTCCTCGGACCTATCGGATCTCATCCTGAGGCGAATACAAGCATGCCCTCCTTTTCATGAATCATTCCGCATATGGCAGGGTCTAGACTATCGAGGACAAGTGTCACTTCCGCCTAAGCATCTTGCTGATTCGTTTGTCGCATGTAAGATTATTTCCACGCGTGTCAGTACACTTTGTCTGATAAACTTTCAGATTTTTTTGACACCCTTAATGATGTTATACCTTTGTATCGAAGGGATAATTTTGAGGCTCTGTACGAACAGCAGTATACTTCTTGTCCCCCAAAGAGCACATCTTGGTATGCCTCGCTCAATGTAGTACTCGCGCTTGGCTGCCTGTTATCGCATGAGGAGAATATGAGTGCGAGTGCTGAAAGCTCGATGCTAGCTCCCACTATTGCAGTAGACTACTTACGGAATTGCTGGAATGTTTTCGGTGAGTTATCTCTCAGCTGCAGGGATCTTATGGCGGTCCAGGCGTTGTTAGGAATGGTATGGCCCCCTTCTGTTGATCTAGACTTCTGCTTAGGACTAATCAATGTATTCCCAGGCTCTTACCACAGAAATTCTTCTTGACAAAGAAGCCACATACATTGCTTTAGGAGCTGCAGTACGGGTTGCGACTTCACTTGGCTTGCAGCAACAGTTGAAGGGCCCTCGCCTTTCACCGCCGGAGGCCTCTGAGCGATATATTATCTTCTGGTGCATGTACTCTCTTGACAAAAGCCTGAGCCTTAGGCTAGGAAGGCCACCGGCCATTGATGATAGAGATATAGAAATCGATGTTCCGGACGAGCGGCAGTTGGCCGTTACAAACCCCAGGACTTCTGTCTGGCTCTTGGCACACATAAACCTTAGCAGGATTGCTAGTGAGATTTATTCGGAACTATATAGCGCTCGCTCAAGGAGATACCCAGCTTTGAAAAGATTTCGAACTATATCTGAGCTTGATACGAAACTTCAAGAGTGGCGTCGATCTCTACCAGCAGACGTCCAACCAGGAAAGCCGCTTGTTTGCTCCAAGGAAAACGTACGTCAGGCAATCACGTTACATCTCGAATACTTTAACTGTCTAGCAACCCTACATCGTTGCTGGGCCTTCCAAGATCAGCTGACGGAATATGATGAATTGCGCCATGATATGGCTCGCCAAGGTTGTGGCGACATCGGAGATCGTGTCTATACCGGGCATATGATATGTTTGGATTCAGCTCGAAATGTCGCGCGTCTTTTGATTGCAATTAACCAGTATAGCTTTCCCAAGAGGACCATGCTAGTTGGGTAAGAGTCTCCCCCGCCAAGATGTGTACTATAAATCAACATGTCTGACCGGTCCTAGTCTCACGCTGTATCATTCACTCTCAGCGTTCATTATTCTTTTCGCCAATGTTATTCAGAATCCTGGCGATTCATATATCACTGAAGACGTTCAGCTTCTGGGAGTCATCCTCGATTCCCTGTTCCCCAGTCTTCAAGCCAGTGGGACGTTTCTGCCCAATTTTGTCTATGAAATATTTAGCAAGATGAGGTCAATGGCAGTGGAATATGTGGAAAAGGTGCATGTGGAATTGAAAAACGTGTCGAAACGGCCACGTCGAGATTCCGATGAGGCGGTCATGCATCTCCCCCATCGCCCTGCGGCAAATAACTGTGTCCAGCCGCGCAACAAGGGACCTATCTCCACAGCTGATACATACGTACGTATCCGCCTGCTTTGTTTGTACTGCATGAAATAAAACATGCTAATTGGACTCTAGCCGACCACCGCAAGGCATAATGCGAGCTTGAATCTTACGGAACCTACCAGTTTAACCGAAACGGAGTTACCGCACGAATTAGCTTCTAGAGATAACGCATGGGAATCCTTGTATGACGATCTCGATGATCTTCCAACGGATGAGATGCCATCCGAGCAGTATCCTTATAATGAGAACTATAGCATGGGGTCCTTTGCTGAGTCGTTACCGGGCTCTGTTCCTTTCATACCGTGGTCGTTGGATTTCGATTTAGCTGATCTTTGGCAGTATGGGAAACAAGATTTATTTGAAGGACGCTCCAGGGAGTAGTGTTTCTGGTTGTTTAAGATAGACTATAATTAATAGTACTATTACTATGGCTCACATTTCTTTGGGCCTTGCTTTGGTGTTGTCCACATAACAGAACAAGCCGAGACCAGAACAATGCATCTCAACCCAGGGCATAGTATTGATATGTAACTGATCCGAAATAAAGATAAAGTCTACCGCACAAACTTCAAACTTTAGCCGATGGGAGATGTCCAAGAGCCAAACCCGCATCTATCGAAAAAGGCAATTAGTATCTCGAAACATGTACATGGGACTATGCAACATACCAATAGTGAGCTGCTGACCCGTCGCGGACGTATTCTTCGCGAGACTGATGTACGCATCCGCACAGTCGTCCAAGTACGTCTAGTTTGGTTTTCTTATATTAGCGATATCTCGGTTTCGGCCTGCAGCAGATTCAAGCTCATACCTCGTGTCTCAAAGTTGATCGCTCCTTCAGCGCATCGATTATGTTGTCACCGAACTTCATGCCCTGGACCTTTACTCAGTATCACCCGTACTAAGGATATTTGACAGTGCCGATCGGTGGACGTACCCATTCCGTCAGAAGTAGACCCGGCAAGACTGCATTGACGCGGATCTCGGGCCCAAATGTAAAGGCAAAATGCTTCATCAGGTGCAGGCCTGCTGCTTTGGTGACTGAGTATGCCATGCTGCTTCCGCCCGTTGTGATTCCCTGCAAGGTTCAGTCATAGAGCCACGAAGGTCAGTTGAAGTGGGTTCTGAGCATACGGCAATGGAAGAAGTTGCGATGTAGACGCCGCCATCGGGGTTTTTCGACATGATAGGCTGCGCGGTTTGCATAAGCTGCAGGTGGGACATTACGTTGGCTGCCCAGCACTAGAGGTGCGGATAAGTACTGATTCACGAGGAATCCTCTTGCACCATGGGAGAGTTACCTTGTTCCATTCATCGTGGGACATGTCATAAATGTCTCCGGGGCGAGTAAAGCGCGTCCATCCAGCATTCGCAATAATGATATCTAAGCCACCTAGCTTTTCCACTGTTGTGTGAATAAGCTGGTCGTTCTCGGCGGCCACGAGCGTGTCCTTAGTTGAAATAATAAATTCAGTATAGGAACACGTAGCGTCATACAATCGAATAAATCTCTGTGGAAGATATTCATACTGCTTGAGCGATGTGGCACTTCACCGAGTACTCCTTCTCAAGTTTGTCGGCCAGTTGCTGCGCAGCCTCCGCATTGGAGTGGTAGTTGATAAGCACATTGGCACCTTCAGCTGCAAACTTCTCGCATACCAGGGCGCCTAGGCCTCTAGAAGCCATTGTGGCTATGATTAGCCAAAGGGAGGTCCCGGTGAAGGATAAAGAGCCCTCTCACCTGGAGCCGGCTGTCACCAGCACGTTTCTTCCCTTTAACGAGTAGGGCATGTTTGTCGGCGACTCTTAGATATAGTTTACAGTAAGGGAGGGAAAGTGAAAGTCAATTGAGTTTAGAAATTAGATTTTAATGTATTATTCTGGAAATCAATCTCTTGGGTGTGTCTTATGGATTGTACGATGAGAGGACTTTTTTACCCCGCTTGCCCTGCATAAGGTAGTGTAAAAGTTATCGTGCCGAGGTTCGTTTAATTGATCTCAGCTATCTCACCAGCGATGGAATGAGCGCCACAAATAACAGAGAAATGCCAAGCTGAGGCTTGTTCTGTAGACCCTTTCCTAATGCCAGACCGGATGATCTTTCTCTCTAAAGGCTATTGTTGGACACCGTATTGCCCTGTCGATAGCAAAATTCCGCCGCCGGGGGAATCTCCCCATGTGATGAAGATGTCAATTAAAGAGACCCACACATGCCTCAGAGATACCTTTCATCTGCCTGTCTTCGGACTCTTAAGAAGGGGATCTTGCTTGTGAATGAAACAGAGCCGTGCATTCCGAACGGCAGCTTCTTGAAGGACGATACACCCACCATACGAGTGTTCAAGAATCCCCTCCTCCAACTAGACCATCCCCACTCTATCCCAATCATTCTAAAGTTAGTCAGAGGTAACCGTGCAACCACCTTAAGTGATGCTCGATCCAGGAACACATGTATGTCGCAATAAGATCAAAATGGTTTGTTGATCATTGATTGAACCGGGACACCCACTGCTCTTCCTTGATTTGGCCATGCTGTCACAAACATGGTGCCACATGACACCGACTGCTCCAGCGACTATAAACCCCCCCCTCCCTTTCCTCGTTTCCATACTCCATCCGAATATGAAGACCTCAGCACACCATTATCATCAGTGAGCCACCTATTATCAGCTGCGATATGACTCTTCCCCGGGAAGCCTCCTGTATCTCCGCTCTCGTAGTATTGGAAGCCTCTCAATATCCCCAGGATTCTTGAACTGATCTATCACCTGAGCGATATACAATGTGTAACCATGTGAGTAATACTGCCCCGTAAGGAAACGCGATCTGGTAGTGCTTTTCGGGGATGTGATCATTGTTGGCACGCTAGAGGGTGCGCAGCGTGGATGGATCGACTATATCATACCCTACTCAGATAGTATGAAAGGATGGTTTGGATGTGCACGTTCTTTTGAAGTGGAAGACTCTGGGACTTTGTCGGTATATGGGATGCCCTGTTCCCAGTAGTTGAGGATTTTCCTTTGGTGGTAGTAAGTACAGCAAGTAGTCGTATGCCTCACATGCCTCATCCACGAGTGACATGAAAGCGCTAACCGGTTGACGAAGCAATAAAACCAGCCATTTCTATGCATACGCCTGTGTCCGAGAGAAGAGCCACCAAAGTATACCCCTCAGAAGGCGAGACCAAGCAACGTTTCTGCTGAAGACAGCAAGTGACCCAAAGGCTAGAGCATGGGCGCTGAGATCTCGTACATGGATAGGACTGTGGATGTTGGGCTCGGTGTGTTGTTACTTTCGCATGTCATCTAACCTTACCAAGCCTGGATGTAACGAAAAGAGAGCTCTCCAGGTGTAAAAAATCAACAACATTCAGGAACACAGTGATGATGACTGCACACCGGCCGTCTTCCTAGGACAACAGCAGATATTAAAGAGAAAAAAGTAAAAAAAAGAAAAAAAAAAAAAAAAAAAAAGATGGAGATGCGGGGAATTGAACCCCGGACCTTTCACATGCTAAGCGAACATTATACCACTAAACCACATCCCCAAGTGCATGTTATGAACTCACATATCTATAATTATGAAGGACTTTTAGAAAAAACCATTACAAACATTTTTTTCTGAAATAAGGTCCGCTTTAACCGTAAGTGGTAAAGTGGAATTCCTGGATCCACCAGGGCGATCCCCCGTCTCCAAAGATATCCCCAAGTATGTTATTTTTTGTTGTGTTTTGTGTTATGTCTCGTGTCTGTTTGAGATATAAGATTATAGTCCATAAACGGTACAGGGCTACGGGCTGTACTCGTTTTGTAGAGTATATACGCAGACTATGAGTGCACTCTCAGGTGTCTATCTGAATATATATACTCAGTAGACCCGACAGCATGTTTGGATTGTTTCTTTTTTGCCAGCGAGTTTCTACTTGACAACCGAGTGAGAAATGTTTGACATCTCAATTATATTATCTTTCGTACCATGTCATTCTGTACATACAAAAATGCTTTCCAAGACCTTGCTTTTCTGCTACTGTAGTCTGAAAAAAAACCTGAACATCCACCCCCAGCCATGAATTAGGAAAAGATAGAGAGAAAATATCGAAAAGGGTAGAAGAAAGAAAGCTCAAGATTTATTGGCTTTCAGCTTGTCTCGTCAGGCCATCAATATCTACCTGTGGCTTGGCACTGCCGTTAGCAGCCTTTGCCAGGTTGGTAGCAAGATCACTGGAGCCAGTGAGGGTTTCTAGGGCTTGCAGATCCTCGTCAGTGAGGGTGTTGGAGCGCATAGGGCGGAAGGGAGCAGGAGAGCCGGCACGGCTAGTCAGAAACTGCACAACAGAAGTTAGTACGAGATATATATAATGATGATTGCAGCCTAAAGAAGTTAGGGGGCTTACCGAGCTAGCGGCACTGAGCAAAGCGATCAAACTGGCCTGGACAACGTCCTGGTGGATACCCACACCCCAGACCTGCTCCTTGCTACCAGCTGCAGTGCACTGGATGTACGTTGCGGCCTTCACCTCCCTACCCAAACCAATGGAGTGTTCCTTGTAGTCGACAACGTCAAGATCAATGCCGAGTGTCGACAAGGCACCAGCCAAGGAGGAGATAGCACCAGGACCAACGCCAGTAATAGCGTGCTGAACCCCATCAATCTCGATGACACCAGTGAAGCGCCGCTTGAGGTTCTTAGTGTTCAGAGCCTTGCCAGGCTCGGGGGGTGCCGGGGACGTTGAGCGGTCCGTGGTGATGTTGTAGTCGACAAGGTTGAAGCGGGGGTTGGACTTGAGGTGGTATGCCTCCTCGAAAAGACCGACGATTTCGCTTGCCCTCAGCTCCCGACTGACCTCTTCCGACTTCTTTTGAACGACCTTGCTGAACTCGACCTGCAAGGCGCGCGGGAGATCCAGCTCCAAGCTGCGCAAAATAACCCAAGCAGCACCACCCTTGCCACTCTGGGAGTTGACACGAATAACAGCCTCGTAAGTTCTGCCGATATCTTGAGGATCCAAGGGGAGATAAGGAATTTCCCATTGGACTTCCTCATCTGACGCTGCCGTAGCATCATCCCGAAGCTTGAAGCCTTTCTTAATAGCATCCTGGTGACTGCCACTGAAAGCGCAAACGACCAGTTGACCGCCGTAGGGCCACCGTTCGTTGACAGGAATCTTATTGCTTTCTTCAACGACCTTGATGACAGCGTTGATATCGGAGAAGTCAACATTGGGGGTGATACCCTGTGTGTAGAGGTTGAGAGCCAGAGTGACCAGGTCAACGTTACCCGTTCTTTCACCGTTTCCGAACAGAGTGCCCTCCACACGCTGCGCGCCGGCCATCTGAGCCAGCTCAGCAGCCGCAATGGCACAGCCACGGTCATTATGCGGGTGAATGGAGACGACATACTTCTCTCGCTCCGACACATGACGGCAGAAGTACTCAATCTGGTCCGCAAAAACGTTGGGAGTCGACATTTCTACTGTTGCCGGCAGGTTAAAGATAATGGGAGCCTCCTCTGTAGGACCCCAAGCCTCCTTGACTGCCTCGCAAACCTGCGCAGCGAACTCGGGCTCCGTGTCAGAGAAGGTTTCGGGAGAGAACTCGAAGTGCCATTCGGTACCGGCGGTCGAGGGGTCGTCCTTTGTGATCGAACGTGCGAACTTCGCGCAGCGGACAGCCATTTCCAAACTCTTCTGTTTGTCCATGTTGAAGACAATTCGACGGAAGCATGGGCTCGTGGCTAGGTAGATGTGTAGGATAGCCTTCTTTGCACCCTTCAGAGAGTCCACCGTGCGGCGGATGAGGTCTTCACGGCAAGGGGACAGGACCTGGAGCCATACATCATCTGGAACGACGCCAGGGGTCTCCACCAGGCGCCGAGTGAAATCGAAGTCTGTTTGCGAGGCAGATGGGAATGAAACTTCAATCTCCTTGTAGCCAATATCGACGAGCATTTTAAAGAAGCGGAATTTTTGTTCACCGTCCTGTGAAAACCCAATGTGTTAGAATAACTAGTCTCGTGCAATAAATCAGTCGCAATTGCGCTCCCACAAGCTGTCATACCATTGGATCAGGCAAGCTCTGGTTGCCATCTCTTAGATCAGTAGCCAGCCACCGGGGAGCCTTTTCGATGGCTTTGTTGGGCCATTGGCGATCGGGGAGATGCAGCGGCTTAAAGCGTTTGTACTTTTTCGAGGGATCTTTGAGCCTATCATTTTACTGTAAGTGCATTGAGTTGAAAGAATAGGCGGCAGGGTGCGACGTTGAGTGCTGCGGACGGGAAGCTCCACGATAACGGAGCTATGGAGGGGGAGGGGCAGTGGACTTACATCGGCATGGTAGCGGTTAGCGGGTGAGATCCGCAGTGGGGGAATGGAGAGAAAAGAGAGAGGGAGAGACAAAAAAGGTCGAGGAATAGAATCTCTCAGAACGGGGAGAGGTCAACAGTCAAGAAGAAAATGAAAATATGAGCTGGAAAAGTTTGAGCGAAAGCAAACGAAGCAATTGAGGGTATTTAAGATGCACAATGAGTCAACCCAATCAATTGCAGTGACTCTCCGCTTCAATTTTTCTCTCGCCGACAGCGGATGGCAAAAGCGACGTATGATTTGATACCAGACCACAAATGGGGCAACGGGGACGGGGTGACTAACACTGCACCTTTTCGTCTTCAAGCCTTTGAACCGCTACGCCTTGTTGGTGACAAAAGTCAAGCTCTAGTGGTCTAACAACGTACGAGAGAGGTACCCTGGACCACATGGAACAAACTGGGCCTCGCTTTGGACCCGGTCAATCATCGAGTCGTTATTAGCAATAATATTGACCGTTCCTTCATCCTATTTGTGCAATCTGCATTCCAGATGGAGTTCAACATCAAACTATTTGAGTCCAACATGTTTCATCGTCCCCAGCCGGCCGATGACCGGAGGTCTTGACTGCCTCAGGCCATCAAAACAGGCCACTTTCGTCCGCGGCAAGCCGACAGTTTCCGGGGAGTTTGTCGATCCCCAGTGTGACATGACGACAGTGATCCAGCGGTATGCCCCATGGCGAGGTCCAAGATAACGGGCATTAGGTTAAGCTAGGCTATGATTTTTCTTTAGCCCGAGGTAACAAATGAGAATAATCCTAGTAATTTTTAAAAGATATCTAGAGGTATGAGGTACATGAATGCATACATATATATACAGGCAAGAGAACATGTCAGAGTCCTGATGCAGACGTAGGGTGGTAATCATCAACATCCGACTCTCCTTCTTCCTCATTTCTTGCCCTTCTTTTTATTATCTTTCTTGCTCTTCTGAATCTTCCCTTGCTTCTGAGATTCTCGGTCCACTTTGCCCTTCTTCCATCCAATATTTCCTTCGTTACGCTGGCGGGCGTCATCGAGACGCTTCTTGTCCTTATTGCTCAGTTTCTGCTTGTCCTTCTTCGACTTCACAGAATCCAATCCATTAAGCTCTGCGGCCCCGGCCTTCTTAGAGAGAATCTTTTCACGTTCGCTTGCAAACCATGTACGCTTTGGTCGCGACATAATCTCCGCTTCGTGCTTAATCATATTCTCACTCTTGGTCACCTGCATTTCCGCTTGCGCCAGCTGCTTTTCTATTTTCTCCTCTTCGAGCACTGCGTCAATTTCTTCCTCAAGATCCTTGGCCTTCTTAGCCCATCTGTCGGCAACGGCTGGGTCGACAACTCGGCTTGCGACCTTGGCTCCCTGCGCCTTGCTAGCCTTGACAGCTGCCTTAACCACCTTGCGATCTGGCTCGGCAGCGATCGTGCAGGCTCGACCAGAGCGACCGGCACGAGCAGTACGACCGACTCGATGCAGGTAGATTTCATGGCTTTGAGGAGCTTCGTAATTAATGACCGTTTCCACCCCTTTTATATCCAAACCACGAGCTGCCAAATCGGTAGCTAGTAGGAAAGATACCTTGCCCTCACGGAAATTCTCAACGCTTCTTATACGCTGTAACTCATGTTAGACTTCTGCATAGTGAGGCCAATTTGCGCTAGGCATGACATACCTGTTCTTGACTCATGCTACCATGAAGCTCAGCAGCTTTCAATCCAATGAGCCCAAAGACAATCCGCACACGATGTGCTTCTTTTTTCTGCCGGAAGAACACAATAACCCGTCCCGTGTAAACCTCCTTGCATAGGTGAAGAAGATATCCCAGTCGCTTATCCTCCCTTCCAGGTCGTAAACGCACAAATTCTTGAACCAGGTTCATGGAGGTGTTCTTCTTAGAGTCAACCATTAGTCGTACAGGCCGGTTAAGCCCCACTCGAATAAGCTTGTCGACTGAATCGGTCATGGTTGCTGAAAAGAGCATCGTCTGCCGTGACTTCGGAATGGTAGTCAAAATTTCGTTCAGCTCATCTGCAAAACCATCCTCCAGCATCCGATCGGCTTCATCCAAGACCAAAATCTCGAGTGTATCAACAGTGAAGCTCGCTGAGTTACGCATGTGGTCAATGAAACGACCAGGAGTGGCAATGATAACATCAGGGCGCTTCTTCAGGATATTCTCTTGTTCACGGAGACTGAAACCACCAACAAGTTGACAGAACGTGATATCAGTATACGTAGCCAGTTTGGTAGCCACATTGTAGCACTGTACAGCCAGTTCACGAGTGGGCATCAGGATCGCAACACGGCTAGTAGGGACCTTTCGGGGGCGGAACAGAAGACGCTCGAGAATGGGAACAACGAAAGCAGCCGTCTTTCCTGAACCGGTCACCGCACTACCAACAATATCCTTGCCGAGAAGTGCCACGGGGATTGTCTTGCGCTGAATTGGGGTCGGGTTTGTGAAGTTGACCGCAGCCAATCCACGCAGAATGGGTCGGGACAGGTTGAATTCCTGGAATGACCTTTTAGACAGCTCAGCTGCAGATTGTTCGCTAGTCTGCTCCTCAGGTGCGAAAAAGGCCTTGCGCTTTGCTTCTTCTTCTGCATCAACCTCACTCTCGGCATCTGAGCCATCGTTGTCTGAAGCAACATCATCGGGATGTTGGACAGGGGTTGCGACAGAGTCGTTGTCAGAGGCGGCATCATCATCATCATCATCATCATCGCTGCCTACATGCTCATCTTCACTGGCCGACTCTTGTGCATCAGACTGCCCGCTCTCATCCTCGCCGTCAGCACCCATTCCAAACGCATCTTCAGCCATCAATTCATCGTCCTGGAAATCCACTGACATCCCTCCATCCGAGGCATCACCCTCATTTTCACTCCCCTCATCTTCGCTCTCAACCTCCTGCTTCTTCTGCTTCTTTTTCGACTGGGCCTCTTTCTTCGCTTGTCTCCTCGATATGATCTCATCAATGTCCACTCCCTGTTTATCGCCGTTCTTATTTGCACCGTCTTTCGTATCATCTAATCCCCATCCATCGAAACCTTCAACCACGTCCTTCTGAGCTGCAGCGCCGACGTCAAACTCGAAATCCGAATTCAGTGCCCCATCATCCTCCCCAGCATCGTCTTCCTCCTCTGGCTCTTCCTCCGATTCAGATACAGTCTCTTCACCTGTCTTCTCTTTTTTCCCGTTTTTCAATAGCTTCTGTTGCTTCTGTTTCTTGCTCTGGCTTTGTGTTGTCTCCGCCGTGTCCCTCTTGCGCTTCTTGGTGGTTGAATTCGCCGTTTCTTTGTCTGCATGGTCATCTCCGTCCTCATTGATGTCGTTAAATGCATCGTTTTCATCATCGGAGAGTGTAAGCACGAAGTCTTCGTCCTTGGGAGCACTGCGCTTTTTTGACGGTGCCATTTTTTTTTCGGGTTTATAAGGTATAAAACCTGGCAAGCAAGTAGATTAGGTAGTCGCTTTTCAATAAAAATAGGATGAACACAAATAAGTAAGATAAAGGGCTACCTAATGTCCTCCCAGACCCTTAAGCTGCACCCACTAGTTCTTGTCCTTTCGTGGAAAAGAAAAAAAAGTTCAAACCCGCGGAGGCGGTGAAAGAATACGCTACGGCAAAAAAGACTGCGGACTGTTTTGGGGATAGATTGATTGGTCTACGGTTGTTCTTATCCTCTACTTGAACTATTCTGTAATGGGACTAATGTCAAGTACCTGCCATGGATCTACTAGTTTCTGCTGTTTTTCATGTTCATGAGTAAAAGCACACTCTATTCCCCGTTTCCCCCCTTCTTCCTCTTCTTTTTTTGTTTTTTCGTAATGTCTTGAGGTGTTTGACTATGCAGGGTTTTTGCCATCGAAGTGCCTTAAAGAACAACACGATATGGAAAAGATAACGAAAAGACATAAAGGCCATGTAACCCATATTACGACCAATTTAGAAGAAAACCATATGGATCTGCTAAGTCCAGCGATATCAGTAGCATTCTGCTGAATATAATGATAACAGTTATTTTTTCTATTTATTTTTTATTATTTTTTTGGTTGAATCAGCTAAACTAGCATTCCCCCGATCGATGTGGACAGACACTCCGGTTCAATTTAGGTATCGAACCTATCGCCCGTATGGTGGCCGATATTTCGAACAAGGTAAGTGACATTGAGACTAATGGTAATCAGTGGATCTGCTTTACGGCAATGTTTGCTTGATCCGTGAGGGGTGCCTTACAAATGGCTAAATTTGACTCTTGCACCCTTGAGTCGACCCTGTTCTTCAAAGTCGTACTGCCTTTTGAGCCATTCTTCAACCCAGCTGTAGGTAGGTCTTTTGTCAGATGGGTAGCTGATGGCAAAAAGAAGGCGGCCAAGCCTGCGTTGACCTCCTGCCCAGTAGCCGGTACGGTCTTCAGTATTGCAATCGAAGAAATACCCACGCTTCGGAATGTAGGTAGGGTCGCACACTTCAAGAAGCTTATCCATTAGACACTTTCCAACACCCTTGTGCGTGTGTCCAGGCTTAACAAAAAGCTCCAGCTCCGCTGTAAAACGACCACTGGTTCTGCGTCCTATGTAGTCAGTCGCCAGTGCATAGCCCAGAATCTTTTGAGGACTATTATCCGCCGTTGCCCTGATTTTGCGCTCCGCGGCAACAATAAAAGGCAGTTTTTCCTCGGTACAGTCATCAATACACTGGCGAATATCACCAGCTTCAAGTGGCTCGACATAAGTACTCAAAGGAGAATTGTGTGCATACCAGTTGAAAATTTCAAGGAGTCCTGGGACATCACCCATTTCAACAGGACGCAGATAGACGTTCTCTTTAAGCACACTGACGCTGGGCTGCGGAAAATTTCTTAAGCCTTCAAGATAATGCTCGCGTGTAATTTTCCTTCGAAGTTGCTCTTCATCACGCTCCTCTTTATTGTGAAGCTCCCAGTTGTGGCAATAACCCTGGACGGTTTCATGGCAATGGAGCTGCGACTCTTTGTCGTCCATGTCTAGGAGAGTCGTTTGTTCCTCTAAGTCTGGAATATACATGGTCCGTATGCCATCTGGATGCGCCGTCCCATCAAAAAAAGCATGGTGGTAGATATCGGCATAGCAGCAAATATGAATGGTGCCGTCGAGCCAACGACGGAACCAATCGCGAAAGGCCTCGTAGCTGGAAGAGCAGGCATGTGGATAATACTCCCAATTAGCATAATAAATATCTGTCCAGCTATGCTTCAGCTCCTGCTCAGACTCTGTATTCTCGCCTCCAGTGCCACCCTGGAGCCCAGCAGTTTGTGCAAGCTGTGTTAATATACGTTTGTGTTCATCAGTTGGCTCAGATGACAGGTTCAGCTCTCTATCCTTAACAATAGGATAGACAGTAGGGCTGCATTCATAGTATTCCCACTGGGCAGCTAATTTATAAGTCTTAGATACGCTGGGTTTAAGAGTTTCATGAGTACTACCAGACGTTAAGCCCGTTATACCGGGGACACTTGCCGATTGTATTGGAGCAACACGGCACTTCTTAATCGATAGGTAAAACTCCGAGTTTGGGTCGGTTCCAGGACCAGACCTGCATCTTTCGAGAATCTCAGGATTGGCTGTAGGGTAGTTAAGGTCCTTAAAACGGTCCAGATGTGCCTGTCGGACTATCTGTGCCCGAAGGCGGTTAAGCTCCTCCAACGCTTCTTCTTTTGAGCTAGTTGGACTCGCCTCTTGGACAGGCTCGTTGCCAATGGGGAGATTTTTCCGACTCGCTGGGGTGACTTTCTGTCTAATATTCTGTTGAACGTTGCTCGTTACCTTACCACCTGTGTAGCTGCTCTGCGAGGAGCTCAGAATGCACTGGAGAGTCTCGTGAATATTTTCCGTTTGGGGTACTGGAGTGATTTGGGCATTAGTACTGCTCGTCTTGTTTCCACAACGAAGAATGACTACATCAGACTCCTCGCTGGTAGTCATTTTGACGCCAGCTACTTTCCTGTCTGAGTGAGCATTAGCCTACAAACCATTACTGACTATGGATCGAGGATATCTTACCAACTGCATTCGCACTTAATATTCCGTTTGGGGGGCGCGAGGTTTTGGGTGGTATGCTGTTGGCCTTCTGATGCACTGTAGATCTTGTTGACTTGGATATGGGCTGAGCAGATTCTAGGGAAGGGTGATTGGCAGAAGGTCGCAAATGTTCAGTATTATCATGAGACGACTTGATGTGTGCTTTTGAAAGCTCTCTATGTAGTAGCGATCGCCTCTCCCTCATATGAGGTGCAATATAAGGAATAGGTGAAGGTCTCCAATTCTTCGGACAGTCTTTAATACTAGACTTCGGTGTCATACTCTGGTTATCTGTATTCTCTTGTGGGGTATGGTGTTTATGAGTTGGATCACTCCGATTCACATCTGAGGCTGTAGTGAAATCTTTCAACTTTGTAGATGATGAATGAGACCAAGTATTCTTGTGTTGTCGCTTGTAAGAAATATGTTTGGAAGTAGGTAGCAAATGATCTGGAGCTTTTGTTGGGGTGGACGCTTTCTTAGATTGACAGGTGTCTTCAGGTGCACCAGTGACTTTGGTACGTAAAGTAGATTTGTGGCTCTCCGAATGTTGGGACTGTTGGGGATCTGGATTCTTTGTGGATGTTTCGTTTCTGGAGGTAGGATATCTGGTCTGATTACACTTCCTGTCCATGATTTGTTTGCTAGATTATCGATTATGGTCAACAAGACTGTGAGATGGAAGTCAGTACTATTATAATTGTATATTTTTTTTCCTTTGAAATTTAGCTTCAGTAGAGTAATGCACCTCTAAGAACAATTGCTTGTTACCTTTGTCATAAATGTATGTAAGCTCTATCTGCAGCAATGGTTGGCCATAGTAATATGACTATATGATTGGTGGACCGGAAATGATGAATACTACTACTACTACTACTAGTAATAGTAGTAGTACAGTAGAAGCTTTGTTGGAATGGATCAATAGCAATTGATTGTGGCAAGGGGTGAGACCAAAGGAATTCACTCAACGTCAGGTGTTCAGTCAGAAATGACCTTAATACTGTACTTGGTAGAAGAGCCTCATGTGAAGGAAACACCTCAGAAGGAAATTCCCCCATAGTCCAGTCTCCTACTAGGTGCCGTCGATCATACTTCTAATTGGAGTATGAACATTACTCTAGGAAACTAATTACAAAATACTAAAAATGCAAGTAAGATACATTTCTAAAAGCCCAAGTCAGGGAGTCTATGAAGACCTGAATTGTCTTGTTAGGGTTCTACCGTTCTTCCTCTCTGGTCTTGAGTGGTTTAATCTCCACCATCTCGAAGCGGAAACCCCAATTATGACTTTGAACCCAACCACCTGCACCTCTATTTACCCCTAAGACAATGACCCCGCCAACGCCATAATGCTGTCTATACTGAGAAAAGCCCGGCTAAAAGACAAGGAAATGAGAATATTGATGCTGTATGTTAAACAAGTAATGTTTGTTGGTCAACATACTCAGCCCCAACCACAGCGGCCTTGATAATGCCGGAAAGACCACGATTGTCAAGCGGATTATGAACGAGGATGTCACCACGGTTAGCCCAACGCTGGGGTTTATCATCAAAACTATTGATTTTCAAGGGTATTTGGCCTCATACTCCAAACGCGAGTCTAGTAAATTGCTAATAGCTTCTGTGCAGATACAAACTCAACATTTGTAAGTACCGCCATCACCTTACCACGGATCTAATCCACTTACGTGAGGACTAGGGGATGTAGGAGGGCAGAAGACATTACGCTCATACTGGAAAAATTATTTTGAGAAGACTGACACTTTGGTCTGGGTTGTTGATGCAACAGATCGTTTGAGAATCGATGATTGCCGGGATGAACTTGCCGGCCTTCTTCTCGAAGAGGTACGCTGCAAACTGTTCCAGTCCCCGCTTTCAAATTTTAGTTTTGTCGGTTTGTTTGACTAACTTACTGTTCAGCGACTGACGGGGGCAAGTCTTTTGATATTCTTAAATAAAACTGACGTTGAAGGCTGCATGACAGAGGATGAAGTCCATGATGTCAGTTTATTTTTATTTTTCTTCTTCTCTTTCGTTTTCTTCAATTTTAACTCCCAGCGACTCCTTTACTCCTTATCATACCTCGTGAAATGATTCTAACACTCTCTTCAGCGGCTTGAACTTGATTCGATCAAGACCCATAAATGGACGATATTACCCTGCAGTGCTATGACGGGGAAAAATCTCCATGATGGCCTAGAATGGGTCGTGCAGGATGCAAAGGATAGACTATTTCTTTATTGAAAATGATCCTTGATAAGGTTATTGCCGAATAATAATGGACATACACTTGTTGACCTGCGCGCTGTCTCTTCCCTATTTCATCCACTTGCACAGTCTAAAGAGATAAGATGAATGTTTAATTATGAGAGCTTAGCAGCATAACTGGTATACTACAATGCTTCTGGCTTGAACTATTGTAGATGACTAAGTAGTAACTGAAGCTATGGTATATTGTGACCGGATAAGTTGTCTACTGCTATTTGCTAGTTTTCTTATTCTACTTCTCTTCCTGTTCAGCCTGTTACTTTCTGTTCATTTCTTTCAATTCATCTCATTTGTCTTTTGCTTTTTGCATTTTATATTCAAACATAATGCAATGGGTTTGTTTCAGATATGTTCTGATGGTCAGACCTGATCTTAGAGTCAGTGTGTCGTAAGGTTCATCGATAGGGGCTTGTTTCCACCAAAACGGTGAGTATCCAGGACAACGAATCTCGTCATCAGGTGGGGTGTCTCTAATGTGTTGTTCGCTGTCATCTTTTCTACTCTTGGGTCGAGAAGATTCTCTCAAACTCATCCATGGATCTCTGCCGAGTCGTGACCTCGGAAGTTTCATTGACAATAGTCTAATGCGAAACCACCCAATGGAGAATCAAGAGCTATGTAGGTATATATTTCGACCATAATAAAACCTAATTGACTTAGTTGGTAACCATAATTTATCCATCTTGTTCGTTTTGTTTCCGATCGCGGGGCAGGAAATCCCATGAGATTAAATTGGCTCCACCGTCATCAGAGCCGACGGCCGGCAAGGGTTTTTTTTCGTTTTGGTTGGGTTTGGTAAGGGAACGTAAACAATCTACCGGGTTGAGGAACAACAAAACATTGTCTAATTCCTGTAGAACAACTTCAAGATTCGTGGTTGTGTTTACTTATACGTATTTGTAGTCGAATTAATCCTATCTATCAAAAAAATGCTACAGCGATTAAAATTAACCCTTACTGCAGATTTACGCTCTGCGTGTGTTTGGACAGGACTTGACAGAGTCTTCTGTGCCTAAGAAAAGAAAATATTAGTGTGACCAACGAATGGAATGGAATGCCTTGCGGTCGGGCGCCTCTTTTCAGCAAGGATGTACTTGTCCTAGTGGGGCTGCCGTGTGATGTGCGTCCGTCTTTTGGGCTTGTTGTTGCCTTTCCGATGATTTCTGCTGAACGCTGGCCGCTGATTAGGTGTTCAAAATGGTCATTACCTTACCACTAATCTACTACCTGACCCAACTAACTACTTCCCTCAGCTGGTACCCATCGCTGACAATTATTGCCGTCGGGCAGCTTGAAGGGTAAACAAAGCCGAGGAAACCAGCCCTCCTCCTGATGTCTTCATCACCGCTTCAGTGAGGCTCAGAACAAAATTGCCAGACAGAGAGGGAAAAGGGTGAGGACGACAAAAGAAGCGAGGTTTGATTAATATCAATCGCACTTTAGTCTTCTGTCGTGCCGTGGAACTGAACTCCGGGCTACTCTTATTTTTCCTTCTGGATACATTTATTAAATTATTATCAGCCCATCTGACTGGTTGGTTAATTATACGCCCAATAATTATTGACCTTCTTCTCCTTACCAACATCCACACCCCTCCGTTGGTGCGCCTCTCGCCAAACCCCACAGTTCTCGTCTGCCGCTTGTTTCTTTGGGAGGCGTTCTTTGTTTTTTCCTTTCCTTTCCTTGTCCTCTCCTATTCCGACTTGTGACATATCATCTGCCAAGGGGACTATGTCTTCCTCAGCCGACGCCGAGGGTTCGGAGGATGTCAATGACTTCCTGCTTCGTATCCGGGAGCTCGGAGAGAAGCGCGACAAGGAAGACGAAGAACGTACCAGGAAACTAGAGGAGGAGATTTTGCAAGGCCGGAAGGAAAGGCAGGCTCGAAGAGCTGGTATATCTGGATTCCCTTGTTATTCCCCCCCCAAACCATACGTGAGCCATGACTCACAGAAGACTGGGCCTTTCCAAGATATCCAGAGTCAGAAGCTGATTTTGTCCTCTTTGCGAAACCAATGTAGAGCGGGCACGGTCGATATCGCCGACGAAAGACTCTCCATCTATACTAGATAATGCTCGACTGAGCACCTCATCGTTTAGCCTACGAGCCATCGATCCTCCTGAACATCTTGAACCGACCCCCCGAACTCCAGACCGTGATACCAGCAGCAAATCGGAAGCCATTCGGGACGACGAATCCATAACTACCAATGGTAGTCGAAGAGGGTCTAGAGTTGATATAAACGAGTTAGAATCATCACCCAAGGCCCCTTCGGTTTCGCTACGAAGCCGAGCGGGGACGTTGTCCTGGCAGCAACGGCCGTCATCGCGAGAACTCAATAGACCCTTCTTCTCTACTTCTCCCGTTCGGGAAAACCGCTTGAGAGCCATGTCGAGTACCTCGACCGACGACCGAGGATTGTCTGGTAGCCCAACATTGCGCTCTCCTCCCATAAAGGAGGCTCCGTCATTGGACCAAGCAGAAAAAAGTGTTAGCTCCTCCATGCGGGCAACGACTGCCGAAGAAGAATTCCAAGAGCTCTCTGCGCAGGGTAAAGGCTTTACAGCATCGGAACTAGAACCAGAAACTACGCATGAGGTGGAAAAGGAACCCACTCAACCCGAAGTTGGAGAAATACGATCACGTTCCCCATCAAGGGCAAGCTCCACTTTCGCAGAAAGTAGTCTCGGCCATCGATATTCAAGTGTTTCTTCCGTCTCAACAGCTACAGGACTAGGATCTCCCATACCTCTGTCAAGTGCACAAAAGCTCGAGCCCCGAAAGACCGAGGCAGACTCAGAGGACCAAACGACGACGCCCCTATCGCCCAGACGTCTCTCTCCGGAACGCTCAACTTCGCCGACTAAGGGGCTTGGAGGGTTTGTGCAAAGCGCCATGATGAAACGATCTGATAGTGTTTCAAAACGTTGGAGTGCTCAACTTCCATCTGGATTGACCCGCGGCCACTCATTAGCAGGGAATAGAAATAGCTTCGCTGCGCCGAGTAAAAATGACCTTTTGTCTTCACCTCGACTTGCCCCCGACAGCTCGACTTTAACAACGCATCGTCCAGGTTCTAGCCACAGACCAAGCTCTAGCCACAGCGAGGCAACGATTGTCAAGGAGAGTGAACGCCCAGCTACTCCACCAGTTTCTAGTGGCAATGGCACTACACGACCTGATGGGAGCCCCGGAAGGCCACAACTTGCACTCCATACAAGATCTGCTAGCGCTGTGGAGAACAATGATGCTAGCTCACTACCTCCGACTAGCCCTGTAGTATCTAGGACTATGGACCCCAAGCGTTGGAGTCCGACCAAATCCACATGGCTGGAGAGTGCTCTGAACCGTCCCGATTCACCGAGGCATAAGAAGCAACCGTCGCAATCAACAACGTGGAGCAGAGAACGGCAGTCAAGGGGCAGTGTCGATATGGGACGGTCGAATACCTTTAAAGAAGTTACTCCTGTGGGATTGATGCGTACCGCCGCTCCTGGCAGCCACTCAAAAACATCGAGTGTTTCTGGAATGCCAGATTTGTTCGGCACACCCGACACGACAAACAAAGCAAAGGAGACTCGAGCGGAAACCACCGCACCTGACACTGAGGGTAATATTATACCACCTGTGGAGAAAGACTCTACAGATCATTCAAAGGCAACGGAGACCGTACCAGAGAGTACTGACCAGACCACCGAGCCAATCGCCACTAGACGCAAGCGTGCCCCAACATTATTGACGCCGATCTCGAACGCGAGTTTTGATTCGCCTATCTCGC
Source organism: Aspergillus bombycis (assembly GCF_001792695.1). Taxonomy (NCBI): domain Eukaryota; kingdom Fungi; phylum Ascomycota; class Eurotiomycetes; order Eurotiales; family Aspergillaceae; genus Aspergillus; species Aspergillus bombycis. The sequence continues at coordinate 102,541 of NW_019170068.1, forward strand.
CTACTAGGGTTTCACCTACTAGAGATCCCCTGATAAACCGACCGAAGCCCCAGTCCCCTGTGATAGATTTCCGTGCCAATCTCCGAAAGCGAGAAGTTGTTAAGGATCAAGGACCCAAGGAGGAGCCAGAGTTCAAAAATGTTTTTGGAAAGCTGAAGAAAACAGAATCATCGAATTATGTCCCATCTGACGAGCTCAAGGACAATATACTGAGAGGGAAAGCAGCATTAAATGCTACAGGAGGTCCGAAGAAAAACCAGAAAGTTGATGAACTGAAAGACAGTATTCTAAAACAGCGAGAGGCAATCAAATCCAGCAGTGGCTCGTTACGGCGCAATACTGCTGGGGAAAACGATGCCTCTATGAAGGTCGTTCCTGAAGCCATTGCGAAACGGCACAACCTGACCAAGTCCAGCAGTGCCAAAAGCAACGTGTCTGATACGCCTGCCTCCCTTTCTCCTAGGGAGCCCGGGACACCACAACTTTCACCCCAACTTCCTTCAGAGATTGAGCGTGTCGACCGTTCTCCTAGCCCACGACTTGCCGCGAAAGAACATAATCCCGATGTACCTGATACCCAGGAGCAAGTCTCTGAACCCGTTCATCCTATCAGCGAACAAAATAGTAAAATCGAGTCGAGTGAATCGGAGGATCAGTTGGAGAATGCGGTAATTGAAGAGCAGAAGAAGTCAAGTGAAGAGACCATCCAACCGGTGCGTGCTTTGCCATCGGGGAATGTCGTGCAGGCCACAAATCTGCCTGCTTCAGCTGAAGGTCTTGCTACTAAAGGTAAACTCGCAGGCCGAATAAACCCTGCCTTAGCAGGCCTTTTGTCGCGCGGTCCTCCCGCGGCAGTGAATGGGTCGAACAACGCGTGGCCCGTGAATGATACTGTGCCGTCAGCCCCGAGTCCTGCTGTAGCACTCACGCATATGACGAAAAACCGCGTCAGGGGCCCGAAAAGACGTCTCCCAAAACCTGTGGCTTCAGACTTCGTGGATTACCCATCGAAGGAAGTGACAGACTCTTGTGATGCCCCTGGCTTTCCTGATCTGAACGAGCCTGACCCTTTGGATTTCGCACCAAAGGAGTCAACCCCTCGAGAGAACTTACCATATTCTAAGATGGAAGAGAAGAAAGTCCCCGTGAAGGAAATTAGCCCAGAGGAAGAACCCGCTACCCAGGATGTTTCGCCACCTTCAACTGAGGAAACAGGAGCTGACATAAAAGATCTTGTGCCCGAAACAGAGGCTGCTAGCCAAGGAGTCTCACCATCACTTGATGTTGAGGTAGACGTCTCTATAGACCCCGCACCGAAGGAAGAGCCCAGTCTTGAAGAGACTCTACAATTCTCCGATACCATGGAAGACCAACTTCCTACAGTGGACTCTGCACTGAAGGAAAAGCCTGGTTTCCAGGGGACTCCACAGTTCTCCGCCAGCATAAAAAACGAGCTACCTGCCGTGGAGTCCGTACCGGAAGAAGAAGATATCATATTTCCAGAACCTACACTGCCCCTATATAATGAGGAAACAATTTCTAAGAATTATATATCGAAAAGAGATACTATCTCCTCCAGAATAACAATGTCCTCTGACATCGGGGAGTCCGAGACCATGAATACTGCTTCCAAGGAAGATACCGGTGTCCAGAAGATGCCATCATCCTCGGAGATTGCGGGACCTGAGCCCACTGGGTCCTTGGAAAGTGAGAAGTCTGGTTCCCTGAATAGTCTGCCGTCTCCAACTATCGTGAGATCAGAAGTCCCCTCTACAGACCTTGTGCTCGAAAAAGAGACTGAATCACGGGGCAACCCAGCTTCACCTGATATTAAGGAACTTGATGCAAGCCTATTATCTACTCAAAGCTGCGCAGGCAATTCTAGCGGCTGGCCGCTCCCTGATGGCGATATTCCCGCGCCTGCCGCTTTGGAAACAGGGTTGACTCAGCCTTCTCCACCAACGACGGACAAGCCAACCGAGTTTAAAAGGAGTATTCCTCACATGGCTGAGAGAGACTCCAAACAGAGGTTTGGTGCACTCCATTCAAAGCCAGCCACAGATTTCGAGAAACTCACGCAGAAATTCGAGAAAGCGCATGAGGACGTGGAAAACCGGCGCGATTCATTTAAACCAATTCCTCCGCCGAAAGTAGCCCCATCCACACCTACCCCCGAGTTTAGGCAATCCAGGAGCTCGCCAATCCATTTTTCGTCCCCCTCTCCGTCTCCTCTCAGGTCCAGCTTCAAACAAAACCAAATACATCCTTCTCCGACTGCTTATCGAAGGACAGCCCCGGGTATGTCACCGTCTTCACCCAGGGACAAGTCTTTACCATCCCCTCCTGTTCCTCCTAAGTCCAGCCCCTCTGTGGACCAAGTTTCTTCACGAAGATCTTCGGCATCGTTGGTGCCCCAGGCCGATGAGTCTCTTGAAGCCATTTCTGGCTTCTTCAGGACATTCCCCAATTCAAGGGATTCCGTGAATATTGATGCCCAGTTAATGCTGACGAGCAAGAATGAGAACCAGAAGATCAGGACCCTGAGGATGCAGATGTGGGAGATAACAGGTGATGGCAAGAAACAAGATCTCCCAGTCAATCAAGAGTACATCCTCTACGAAGGCAGCATGTATCTCTGCGTGCATCTATTCGAAGCTGACGGTGGCGCACGGTCAGAAGCTCATCTTTGGTGTGGTGATGATGTTCCCGATGCAGCAATAGACGATGCGCAGTCTTTTTCAAAGAAGGTGGCTAAGGAAAATGGCTGCAAATTGGAAGTCATTAAACAGGGAAAAGAAACCGCGCGTTTTATCCAAGCCCTCGGCGGAATTCTCATAACCCGTAGAGGTCTCAGTTCTCGTTCTAGTTCCTCTGCCTTTTTCATGCTTTGCGGCAGAAAGCACCTAGGCCAAATGGTCTTTGACGAAGTGAATTTCTCCCGCCAGAGCTTGTGCCCCGGCTATCCGTTCGTAATTTCTGCCATGTTTGGCAAGGTATATTTGTGGAAGGGCAAGGGCAGTGCAGCTGAAGAGGTCGGAGCCGCTCGGTTGATTGGCATGGACCTTGGCTTGACTGGCGAGTTCGAAGAGGTTGCTGAAGGAGAAGAGCCAGAGAGCTTTTTTGAATGTTTCCCACAGTATGAGGAGTCTGGAGATTACATGCGCCCAGATTATTGGCGGTTAAAGCCTAACCATGCATGTTATCGCCCGAGACTACTTCGTATTGACCATGAGCTTGGTCAGCAGCGACCAGCAGGGTTCTGGCTTCGCCGGCCAGGTTCCGCGTCTCCAGTGATTCGACCGAACGACACTGTTCAAGAGATCGAGCCTTTCTGCCAGAAAGACATCAAGGCTAATGGTATTTATGTCTTAGATACCTTCTTCGAGATCTATGTGTAAGTGTCTGTCAACAGAATACGTTCAGGCTGAACTCCTTTGGCTAACTATCCTGTCTAGGATTGTCGGCGAACATGCGTCCAACCGACCCGCAGAATTCGTCTCGGCCGTGGTATTCGCACACGAATATGGCATTCTAGCTGCTTCGCTCCAAGACCGGCCATTCATTCCTAAGAGTTTTGTGTCCCTTGGCGGTGTTCCAGGTAGCTGCTGTACAGCATTCCGCAAGTGGGAGCAGCCTACCTTGCGAGTGCCCCCACAGGTCTTTCCTTTGAACGCAGCCATCGAGCTATTCGCTCCTAATAATCTTTGTTTTATTCTCGGTTTATTTCTTGTTTTCTTTTCAAATTTCTCATTTCTTGTCTATAGATATTGCATCTGGATTGTGCATATACTGGTGTCTGTACAGAGACGTCAACCGGCCAATGGATAGAACGGAAGGGTGGGCATGGGGAGCATAATCCAAGGAGCCTGGGTCGGGGTGAATTCGGGCAATTGTCTGTACGTTGTCGGTGGAGTTTGGGAGCCACATCAGGTACATATTGGTGATTTATTCTGCATATCCGGTTTTCTCTTCTGATGTATGATATTTTATGGCTCTGGCTACGTAATGATCGCCATCTAGACTTGGGTAGAAACGTATGATTTGTTCTAGTGACTATCCAACTTGTTTTACTATTTTCGCTTATAGATGAAATTGGAGATCATTGGGCTCACTACTAGTAGTTATTTAATGTGACATTACAACAATCCAATTCAACAACTTTTGGCTGGGAGTCTTGAGTATTTCATAGCTAAGCATAGAATAAAAACATGGTACGGCCGTGACTCTAGAACTATGCACAAGTTATATATACTAGTAGTTAAGGTTGCTGCATGCCACACTTGCTTGTGCAGGAGATGGGGCCTATCGCTATCAGGTACTCCAAGGTAACTCTCCTGTCTTGCAGTCGGATTCCAATACGGCCAGTGTCGAAATCTCCCGGCCCGACTCCAGCCGGCCCACTCCGATTCGTCATAGACCGTCACCGTTCCATCATCGCTTAGTTTGTTTTTATTTTTATTTTTTTCTTTATCGCAGTTTCTGCGAGAGGCGCCTCTGATACCTGCGGAAGACATTCGGCCCTTCCCTTCGGCTTACCTTGACCACAATATGTCTTGACTGATATATACGAACAGTTACGTCATATTTTACATTCCAACATGGAGACACTAGACCCCGCGATTCATCGCGAGCTCTCCCGGCTTGACCCCGCAGTGCCTTTCCGCGCATCAACCGAACATTGTCATCATACATGGGCTAGGACGTTCTTCTCGCGGCCGGAGCTGTATATACAGCCGCAATCAATTGAGGAGGTTCAGAAACTAGTGACTCTAGCCCGTCGGTGTCGTCGTCGCTTGGTTACCGTTGGTAGTGGACATTCGCCTTCCGACTTGACGTGTACATCGTCGTGGCTGGTTAACCTAGATAAGTTTAACCGTGTGCTGGATGTCTCGTCTGAGACTGGTGATGTAACGGTTGAGGCGGGCATTCGGCTAAAGGACTTGGGGAAACGTCTGGAAAGACACGGTTTGACTTTGTCTAATTTGGGGAGCATTGACGAGCAGTCCATCGCGGGCGTGATCTCGACAGGCACACATGGAAGTTCCCTGAGGCATGGACTGATTTCTGAATGCATCACATCACTCAAGTTGGTGCTGGCTAATGGGCAATTGGTGCGCTGCAGCGCAACCAATAATCCATCGCTTTTCCGTGCTGCTCTTATTTCTCTTGGAGCGTTGGGTATTATCGTTGAGGTCACTTTCAAGGCGGAGGTATCCTTCAAGGTTGCGTGGCGACAGACTCGACGTTCACTATCAAGTGTCTTAGCTGAGTGGTCAGCCGGCCTGTGGACCTCTCACGAGTTCATTCGCGTCTGGTGGATGCCATATGAGAAGTCTGCTATTGTTTGGCATGCGGACAAAACTGATTTACCCCTTCGCGCACCACCGGCGACGTTCTATGGAGAGACAATCGGATATCATATTTATCATAACTTATTGGCGCTTGCCAATTATTTCCCCCGTATTCTTCCATGGGTTGAATGGTTCGTCTTTGGTCTGCAATATGGGTTTAGATCGGAGGCAAAAGTTACGGAAGCAGTGGAACCCGCTCGTGCTGGTCTCTTGATGAACTGTCTTTACTCGCAGTTCGTCAATGAGTGGGCGCTACCCCTGGAGAAAGGCCCAGAGGCTATCATACGACTGTCGGCTTGGTTAAATGGAGACACCGAGACCGCACGTATTCCGTTCTCCGTTGAAGGGTTGTGGGTGCATTGCCCCATTGAGGTCAGGGTTGCGGATTCAACACATAACAAGAATCCTCGCCCATTCCTTGACCCTAGTCATCACTACGGCCCAACATTGTATCTCAATGCGACTCTTTATCGACCCTATCTCCGGGACCCCCCTTGTAAGGACAGGTACTACGAGGCGTTCGAGTGGCTAATGCGTGAAATGGGTGCGAAACCACACTGGGCCAAGAACTTCAAAGTCACAGGACGCCATGAGCTGCAGGAGTTGTACGGGAAAGACATGGATGAATGGTTAAAAGTGCGTCAAGAGGTTGACCCTGATGGCATGTTCCTTGGCGAATGGCATCGTCGCAACCTTGCCTTACTAGGTGGCGAGAATGATGGAACAATGTCCACCGAGCCGAGGATTCTCTCGCTCCTAGAACGCGAGAAGTCCCGCCGGAGGGCAAATTTCCGCGGGGCTGGCGACGGCTTGGAGTGGATCGGAGATAAGCAGCAACGGGGGGATTCAGGGAATCATGTTGAACCCTTGTTGACGCAAGAGAAAAAGTATGATGGTTCGTCAGAGGGGATGAGCCCAACGACAGCAACCAGCGAAGAGAGTTTCGATCTTCTAGCGGCTGGCGAAGCCAGCACTCTTCTCATAGATGAACGCTCATGATGGGTAAAACATGAATGGGCGAATTCAGAATAGCAAACATGAAAAAATAAAATAGGTTCCTCCCTCCTTCTGCTCCCAAAAGTCTTTGCGGTGACTGGGCGATATTGCTTGCCAATCATTCGTATTGTTTCCCCTCCGCCTACCTTTTATTTTTACCCCTTCCGTATTTCCCTGGTCTGTCTCTCCGTTCTCATTAGCCACCCTTTGTTTGCTGGATCGGAGTTTTCACCCGAGAAAGAAACGGCTTGCAATCTCCCCGAGTTTTGCCATTCATCTACAATATCTATCCTCGGGGTAGCTGTTCCTCGTGTCAGGTATTTCCATGTCATGAGAACGTCTTTCCTTGCTATATTGGGCGTGCTATGTTCTATACCAAGAGAAACTAATGACCAGAGGTCGAGTACGGCAGGCGAAAAGAATCCCGATCAATACTGGGTGACATCAAGGCTGAGAAGCTCTCAGAAATCTGACACGAACCTAGTATCGAAAAGAGACTGTCATGCATTAGAAGTTTGTCTGACATGACACTTTATTTGCGGTCACTGTTGGGAGGATTTTCAATACATACATACCACTTAGGGCCATGTATATGCAAAAATATGCAGATGCTTCACATTTGGCTTTTTCATTAGCCATTCTGAGAAGCCAAATCCAGTATGTGTTCTGTCAACCCTCACCAAGCATCGGCGCTGCCGGATACATTAGCATGATAAGCCGAGTCACTGCGATATCCCCTTTTGGCAGAGGTCGCAGACAAGGATTACAGTCATAGCACCATTCCTTCTTGTCACGACTGAGTGATGGACATACGCATGGGACTCTGTGTAATCATATTACGTCAGGCTAAGTCCTGACATGCAGGCGACGCCAGGATGCTGTTCTTATGAAAGTGTGAGAGATAGTTGCTGTTTCCACTGAACATCAAGGATCCATTCTCTGTGCTTGTATCATTGTGGTAGTCAACCTATGGATCGGCAGGCTGCAATAGGTGTATATCAGTAACGTTGCTGGCAGAGAATCGAGTGTCAGTGATGACGCTGTTGTTAGTGTTGTTGTTCATTGCGGGGCAAATTGAGATTATCACGTTCATTGGCTCCTATTCCTCACCCTGGCCACCACAACCCTTCTTACTAAGGTACTCTCTGCTTTTCATTCCCACTACCCGCTCTCAAATGTCTTCACCAACATCCCTGGGTCCTATAATACGACTAGTTCATGATGAGGAGATGAGGTGTAAACCAACTACAGAGACAACTGGAATAAACCGAATACGAGGAGTGATAATTGCTAATATGTTAGCACTGAACTGCGCCGCATTGCCTATTGGTTCCCAAAGAGGAACTATACTAGTAAGTTGACCAAGTTCCTTGCCCGTTTCGTTGCGATGTATCGACTTCAGTCACCTCTCCGAATAATTTAAATCCGCTATGACGCTGATGCCAACTTCAAACCCCTCTTCGGCTGAGCCTGGATGCGAGTGGACGGACCTTTCCTGCAGTTTGGACTTGTCTTGCAGTCGGAGGTTCCTCAGCCGCTAAGCAAGTTAAAGAAAGAGGGGCAGCCGTGTACCTGTCCTAGTTTCTAGCCTTCATGCTAAAGAGGGGATCGAAGGGTAAGGGTATGAATCCTTGCTTCGCAATTTGTCTTGAGGGACAAAGCCACTGCCCGGGATTTTTATTATTCATTTTTGCCTTTATACCTTCTCCACGGCTTGTGAATAATCCGTGCAGATCCAGAAAACAATAATGACATGGGCACGCCCATGCCATGTATTGCTTTTTCTTCGGCAGCCGAGGACTCGACCGGCCATTCGCTACCCGGCAAGTACGTCCATGTATCTACTAGGCCGTGCATAAACAAGAAAAGCTGTACGACCTCTGTGCGCGTCTTAAAGTCATTGGAAGAAGATGCTGGTTGAGGTTTCTTGACTCGTTTTAGCCTTGGTAGCACTCCCCGTTGCTGCTTCTTTACCATCAGATATTCATCGATTCACCAGCCGGCCTATCAGGTGATAGTTTCAACCTTGCAACAGGCCGTGTCTTCAACTTGAGCCTTTTTCTTTTTCGTCCAGCCACAAAAACGTCGCGTCATACGCGGGATGCGACTCAAGTGCATAGACGATTGGATACAGCAATACACCACACCGCCACCTTGAACGTTTCAGAATGGATTGTCTCTTGATGTATAATCGTTGTACGGTATAGATTTACTTTGACCCGATATTGCCGCGCTGATCGTACAACCACTTTGAGCAATCTCGCAGCCCTGGAATGGTAAATCGTACCGTACCGTACAATATGAGAACGAGTAAGAAAAAGGAAACAAGACTAATGAAAAGTACCCCTTATTGGATCAGCAGGAGTCAGTTCTCTTGGCAGAACAAGTGAGCCAGGATGAGCACGCGCCCGTCCGCTGCATATGATAGTCGAAGTGTGATGAAGGGTCAATGCGCCAATGACAGCTGTCAGAATAAACCGATAGGCGCCCAAGAGCCTATAAGCTGATGTTCACCGATTTTACTTGCGATATCGCAGTGATGTCTACTAGCATGCATGATCCATTTTCTCGATGATGATGCAACAACAAAAAGAAAAGAGAAGAAAAAGGAAACATTACTGCCTGCTGCATCTGCTTGTGGTATTATGCATGGCTAGGGGAAAATAAAGAATGCTACAAGGACCGCGTGCCAGAGGATGTGATCTCTGATGCTTACTCTGCACTTCGCTGCCCAAGGAGGCAAGGATTGTTCCCGGCTAGGCCGATCTAATGAGCGATGTGATGGCCGTCGTTTTTCGCGTTGACGGCTCGGACCGTCAAGCCTGACCGCTGGGATGTCATGGCCAGCGAAATGGTCACCTGTGTTGATGTGAGCCAGGCCAAGCTCTCTGTGTTGACCGCGGGGACCCCGGTGTATCTGCTAGGCTTCCACAGCCACAAATGACTGAGTGATGTCGAGCGACCGGACCGGGTTGATACCATGACAGACTGTAATCCACGTCACCAGCAACCTGTATACGGTGTACGTCGAGGTGGGGAAGGACGAGTGTGCATTCAGGCGGGGCCCCTGCGACGCATTTGTGATTTGTTTTTATTTGCCCTTTTTTATTTGCCCTTTTTTATTTTTATTTTTCTGTTCTGATAAACGTGTTGTCGACATGTGCTCAGAAAAGAGCTCTCAGCCTCTCTTTTCCCTACCAATATCAGGCACCCCACCTGCTTGCTGCTCTTTAGAAATCTAAACCTCTACCCCTCCCCCTCCTTCCTTCTTGACGGCCGATTAGTCACAGCTCCTTTTTATACCCAAGCTTTTTCAACCTGGTAGTCGCAGAAAATCATTCAATTGCCTTTCTTTCTCCGCTAGTATTCTTGTCGCACACTTGTGCTCTCTGAAAATGATGTCCCGCCAACCGAAGCTACGGCCAAAGTCGCACATTCCTGGCTTCCCAGATGCCATGTACGATCTTGCGACAATGTCGTCTTTGTCGCAGCTGGAAGCTCGCACGTCGCTAGGAGAAGATAAGCACGACCAACGTGTCTTTCGCGTCAAGCGCAAGCATGTTCTCAAGGCCTGCGATCGCTGTAGAGTCAAGAAGACCAAGGTTGGTGAAGCAGCCAAAACTCCTATACCGCTATCTTGCATTTTCTTGTAGGATTCAACGGCCAGTCATACTCATTCAGTTTAGTGTGACGGGAAACAACCATGTAACCGCTGTTCCGCGTATAACCATCCATGTCTCTTTCGGGAGAGGAAGGCTACGCAGACAAAGGTCTATTCGCGAGGGTAAGAGCATTTCTGCTTAGGTTCTTCCATCTCAGCGGCTTATGAAGGAAGCTAATCCTGGTGTGATGATTGAACAGGTTCGTTGAAATGCTCGAATCGCACCACTCACTTGTCGTGAAAGCACTGCAGAGGCTCTATAAGCTCTGCCTGAATAAAGACGGGTTTCCGGGAGAGCCCCTTACAGAGTCATCTGACGGTTATCCTTTGACACATGCAATTTTGGACCGCCTCGGACTAATAAAACAAGCCGAGGAGAATGCGGATGAACAAGATGAAGACTCGGAAGATCTTCAATATCTGCGATATATGGCTTCTACTGATTGCAGCGCAACCTCCGATCCATCCCCAGAGCCTGTTACTCCTCCGGAGCCCTCTTCTAGCCACTGCAGTCCTGTGAGCCCCTCCACTAAGGCCGGTGGTCCTTATAAATGGGAATATCAACCTGCTCACCCGGGTCATCATGAACAATTTGCCAGCTACCAACATTCAGGGTTTCATAGCGTGACGATGCCTCGGTCAGCTGGTCTGGTATCTGAGAGCAAGTGTTCCGAAGCACTGCCTCCTGTGTCTAACCCAGAAAACTCATATTACTATTATACGGGTACTAGTGGCAACGCAGAATCAACAAAGGCCCCTCTTCACCCTGGATTGACCGCAGGGCCGAGGGCTAATCATCATTCTACTGGTATGCCTGCTGAAATTCTCAGTAACTACAGCCTTCATTTGCACGATCAACAATCACTCTACCAGGGCCTTGCACCTAGCTGGGCGTCTTACCCATGTGGTTGAACTTCTGACTCTCTCGTGGGGAATCTCCCTCCTGTATTCCCTTTCTTGATCATCTCTTCCTTGACTAGTATCTTTCTTCTATTTATATTCCCATTGACGAGGTCTTTCTACACGCGTAGGACGCGTTGGCACACCCATTTGGTTTCTTGTCTTCACCTTACCTCTCGCTTCACTATCATATGAGTGCGTGGCATATACCCCTCTCTTCATCCTGAGCCATCCTCAGACCTCTTTTACCATCAATATCCAGCGTAGTAAACGCATGGTCCTTCTATGGGAGACAGAAGCCGACCCAAATCTGCCTGCCCAACCTTGGGCAAGGTCGAGGCATTTATTATGCCATTTGTCTACTTTCATTGGCGATAGCTGTCTATCAATTCAGTACCTGAAGTGGTCATATCCCCAATTGATAACTTTTCCCCTACGCCTTCGACCATCTAGGGCTTATAGTTGCACATATGTACCGGGGGTTAGACCAATCGCGTCTTTCCCTTTCATTTTACTGCTCGGGTCTGGAATTCGCTCACTGAGCCGACCTGAGCACACCCTGAGCAGTATGAAGAATGAAGTCAGTCAATTACTAAGCCAGAGGGGCAAGAGGGTGAGTGAGGTAGCCTCGAGGAAGCCGCACCAGTATGTCACCCAAGCTCACTGTCCCTTGTAGTGTTATAGACCGTCATCCATTTCTCTTCGGGAATTGATGGCTGTTGTTCTATAGAAAGGGATTAACAGCTACACATGGGTATGGATAGTAACCAGAAAGTGGTATCCATCTTATGTATTCATATTAATATTCCACCACCTTCATTACTGATTAGCTTTGGTTAGGAACACTTTGGCACTAACTCATCTAGACCCACACGCGCAGCAAAGCGGAATTCTTACCCTTGTCCGAACAGACAACTCATATAATTCTCTTCTCAAATCCCTACTGGGAAATTTGCCCAGATGTCTACTTGAAGGTCAACTAGGCCAATGGTGAATTTTGACACTAAGCAACTACTTTCATAGAGTTGCATACCGGTTCAAAGAATAAAACAAAACGCACTGTGTAATGAGAAGACTAACTCTTGTGTGCTAAACTATGGCAGTCTCTCAACCAAGTTCTAAAATTGATGTGGCTTTCGTCTCTGAAGTAAGCTCATGGCAGATGATGTTACAGGCCTAAGTACTATGAAATTGGACTATGATCATTTCTGCTGTAGACATTGCAGGGTGAACCCTCGATAGTTTATAAAAAAACTATGTGTTCTTCATGAATATTAAAAAAAACATGGCTAGCCGCTGACCATCACTCATATCTACTGATTATCACAAATTCCACTCCTACCTTCTATATCTTTTCCACTTTGTTCTCCTACATAGCTCTATCTAAGAACTGGAAATAGCTATCACTAACACCAATATCGCCTTTAGTTCCTGGCCTCTGTAAGTGACTCAACAAGCTGCTATTAGCCAACAACTCCCGCATGCAGAAGGAAAAAAGAGCCAGAGTTGATAGTTCCGTGCAATCGGATTTACATGGGTACATGAATATGAAGATATATTGGGAACATAAACTACATCCAACATTACTTTTGCTCTCGAGTTAATCACATACCACAACGGTAACCAGACTCCGAAAGACAAAGATTTAAACTCCCTGATATAATGCATAATCTAACAGGTATGTAAGAAAAAATAAATAAGCCCGATATATGTAGTAATCACAATCAGAAGATATCATGAGGACGGAGGAAGACGTAATTATCATCCCACCTCTCCGAATCTCCTTCTGCACCGTCATATTCTCGACTAAGATCGCCTTCTTGTTTCGTCTGACTAAGTTGTTCCTTTTTTTGTCCTTTTTTGATTAGTTCCATACTTCGCCACCCGCTGGACCGCTTAATCGTCAACGTCGGTCTCGGTGTTGGTATCACTGGTATCTCCTGCATCACCGTCGGTGTCACTTTCATCCTCACTAGAATCATCATCTGGCTTCTTGGCCTTCTTCTTGGGTGGTTGGCCGGTCTTCAAGGCCTGCATTTGACCGGCAATAGAATCTGTAGTTGATGGTATATTAGCGTGGTTTCTAGTTAGGGATATACTGTCTAGTAAAGAGAAAGCCTTACCTTCATCGGGCTCACTGATATCGTCCTCTTCCTCCAGCGCAGCTGCCTTAGCAGGATCATCGATGTGAAGTGTGACTTCCATCTTCGTGTCAAGACCAAGGTAGCTGTCACAGAGCAAGTGCATTACGAAGGTAAAGTCTCCGACCTGGGGGGGAGCCTGGAACTGCATCTTGAGAGTTTGGACGTTGAATGTAGGCTTTCCAGCTTCATCGAACAAGGGTTTATCAAAGGTGGTGAAGGTAAATGGTGGAACGGCCATCTTGCCTTGCTTGGGATCGGCTAAGAAAACATGCCACCGAGGAGAGTGATCACGAGCCAGATATGGTGCATGGGCCAGTGGCGGTTGAATGGCTTCAACCTTGCTTTCCACCTTCTCACCGTTGGCGAGCTTCTTGGTCTTGGTAGACTTGCGACCCATGAGAGCATCGAGATCATCCTCATCAGGGTCAGCATCCTCAAGGTCGGCTGAGTTCACTTCCGGAACGTTCGAATAGCCAGGCGGGATGAACCGTGCTTTGACAACGAGCTGGACAAGACTGCTTGGCGTGATAACCTTCTCTCCCATAACCTTGAAGAATGCTTTTGAAACTTCGAGAGCGGGCAGCTGCTTAGCGACAGAGATGGCATTTGCGTATTGCTTCTCAGATAAAAGGCCCGCACCAACTGTGAGGCTGTGACGCTTATCTTCAGGCAGGCTCATGAACTTCTGGACGTTGAAGTGAGTTTTGGCGTCTTCGCCTTCAACAGACTTGACAATGCCATCAGTGAAGTAGGGCAATTGGAGAAGCGGAGATGATCCCGGAGCGATGGCTTGAATTAAGTTCTGAGAAACTTGGAAAGAGCTCAAAATGGGACGAAGGTTACCAAAGGCGAGAGAAATGGCTGTGAAGGCTTCATTCAAAGAGAGCGCAATAGGGGCGGCCTCGTACTTTTCTGCATAGGAAGATTAATGAATTGACCATGTATAATCCACTCTGACCAATATAAAACTTACCTCCATCGAGTGTAGAATCATTTAAGTCAATACGGCCGAGGTAAGCCCACAACAAAGCAAGCGCCTTCCGGCGTGTAGAATCATCCAGTTCCTTAAGCTTTTCGCGGTCTGCAGAAGAGAGGATTGAGGAATCATCTGACAAAACTATTTTTTCCAGTTTCGCCAGGCCAGCCTCTGCTTGTGAGCCCTTAAGCATATCCTTGAACTCGACACCAGAGGAAAGAGCACCGACTATTCCACCCCCAGTGATACCATCCTTGTATTCTCGGAAGATGTTTCCTGCACTAGCCACGAGGACTCTCTCCTTAGTGTATCGCTGTGAGCCATACCACCACCGACCGACAATGTAAGGGAGGAGAACACCAAGCAAGCCGCCATAAACGAGCAGAACGTACTTCCCATTTCCTTCCGTGACAATAAATTGTGGCAAAGCAATTCCAATACTGAAACTTTGCTTGCCATCGGGATGACCGTATTGAATATAGTTGTTACGAACTTCCTCATCTGTGAGTGCTTTGTAGGCCTTGGTCAGCTCAACGAAACGCTCGTTGAGCATTTCGATAGTCTCATTCTTCGCGGGGTCTGGCCGAATCTTGTCGGGGTGATAGATAAGAGACAAACGCTTGTAGTGCCTAGAGATCGCTTTTTCATCGGCGCTCTGATAGATGAAGCCAGTCAGTTAGTAGTCTCTCTTGGGTGGACTTTACACGGAAGCTCACCCTTGAGATACCGAGGATGTCATATGGATCCCAGATCTTGGGTGCTGTTCTGGCAGTGACAATAATCAAATATACCATCCAAGCCATAACTGCATATCCCAAGACAACGGTAACGATGCGCTTGATTCTGCGCTCCTTGCGTAGACGCTTACGCTTCTGCGCTTCAATGAGATCGCCATGTTCCGGCTTGTAATCCGACTTTATTCGAGGGGCGGTGTTCTCAAGTTCTGCAGCGATCGATTGAAAGGTTAAAATACGGAAAATATGAAATCAGCGTGAATCAGAACAAGAGTCAGTGCTGACCTTTGCTCGGCTTGAGAAGGTTATATGTTAACGGGAGTGTAACAAGGCCCGTAAGGGTTAGGATGAAGAACGGGAAAAATTGACCCTGAAGGAAGTATGATTGTTAGCTACTTGATTGAGAAGCTTTGGGGAAAAGCTGAGTACAGACCTGTTCATCATAGGTGTAATCTGTAGACATGGTGAAGCGGATTTATAGAAGACACGGTCGCCCGCGATGGGCAAGACTATAAGGACAACGTGTGACCGTCAGACACTCAATGTGTGGCGCTATAAGTAACTTCCTGGACAGACAAGTAATATGCGACAGATGTAGGACTAGGTGGCTGTTCCCAGGAGCATGTTCCCTCACAGGGTAGGTAAAGGAGACAGAAGTGAAGGTTGTTCCGTCCGTAGTATCTCGATAATTATCGCATCCGCTGTGGTACTAACCTTCAATCTGATCGACCGTGTCCTTTACGGGGCGGTCGCGATACACACCGCCTTCTAAAAATAACTTAGCGTAAGGGTGCTGTCGTCGCCACGAAAATAAGGCTTGCAGGGCGTTTGCTGAGGAACTAGGAATGAGACTACGTACCCGCCAGCGCTAGAGGATTTAGAACTAGTACTCTTTTCCCATTATTGAGGACTACAACCTACAGTGAACATTTTGCAGCATGTCTTAGAGATACATGGTCATTATGATATACAAAGCACACCGTTCTATAAATTTTATACATGACGGATCATCACAATTCATTCATCGTGCTAGAGGGCTCTATTCCTCCGGTGAACATAAAATCAGCTTATGAGTCAAAAAGAGATTTTTGAGCTTGATTTCTTTCCCATGAATGAACCCAAATTCGGGTTCGGTGGAACAGACGACTGGATATGAGAGGGAATGTCTTATATCAATGGTGTTCTCCTCTCTTTACCGTTGATCTCGGACAGTATGGTGGATCGTATAATAGTCGGGGCAAAGAATCTGACAAAGAATGCGGCGGAGATACTTCATGAGCTTCCTGTTTAGCGGGGATTTCAAGCACCAACACATGGCCAGATGCGAACTCAACCCACCAATCAGAAGAACTCTCGGTTCTCGACGTGACAGACGTGATCATCTTCTGGACCAGGGACTCGTGGCCAAGTCGTAAGGGACCAATCCGATACGCATCCTGCTTTGCACAGGAGGAATCTTCATTGCTACAAGTCGAAAACTTGGTTTTGCCCACGGAACTGGTGCTCCCGACTATTTTCAAGTTGGTGGCTTCCTGCTGTCGATAGATTTTTGCTTTTTTCATCTTGCAGGATAGTCTGTCCAGGCACCGGCTCTGGATGTGGAGAAATCTTTTTTTAGAATTCCAACATTCCAAATCTGATGGTAAGGGCGGTTATGGCGGTAAATGCTTCTTATCTTAAGTTGCCCTTCACCCAGGTAGTGGTCTCGGACTCTGTGAGCTAATAAAACCAGTTAGAAGAGACGATCAAAAAATACACAGATCAGGGCTTGGGTAGCTTACGAGTCGATATAATCAAGTCCACCGAAATATTCGAGCATGCGATAGCAAAGTCCGACGTCATCCCCCGGTTCACCTCCAAAAAGACGACATTGCTCGGCCTCCAGCTGTAAGGCCTCTAGCCGTAACGTACGGTCACGCTTCTGCCATGTTGTATACCCATAATGCCAGGTCGGGGCGAAGGATATCGAGATGGAGTCGAGTGAATCGCAGGCGGCAGGGGTCGTTTTAGGGGCTGGACTGCGCGAGTATTTGACGGGATATGGAGGCAGCTCAATGGTAGAGTGATTAACGCTGCGGTTTCTAGATCGTGGGCGTGTGCGACGTCTATTATGCCTTTGTCCCATTCTCTATCAACCTAAGCGAGCGACAAGGACGGTTCTTCCGATAGTTTTCTTTTTCTTTTGTGACACCCGGAATTGACGAGAAAGTAAACAGGCAAGGATGAAATATCAGAACTTTTGAGGAACGTTATAGGGTCGTAATGAGGGAAGTGACCATCACCCCTGGGAAGGATGAGATGAGGTAGAGGAAAGGAATTAAAAGGCCAAATTCAGGAGGCATCCTGCATCAGCTACGTTATATAGCATCAATGACTACAATGGGGTGTGCTGGCTCCAGTGGTGTGACTCACTAGGGCCGAAAATGGAGCCGGAGTTAAAAAGGGAAGAAAAATCTCATCATCCGGGACGGGGGATCCACAACAAGACCCTACTTCGGGTGTACCATCTCCACATTCTGCAGTCTAGAAGCAAAAATACCTAACGAGCCCTTACTATGGTGAAAAATGGCCTCATCAAAATCTGGAATGGCGTAGCGGATTTTGTTCTTGCGTGCTCTTGAGTCATCCTACCGTCAATGTCCTCAGGGAACAAGATAAAAAAAAAGTCAAGGCATGCTCAACTCAATTGTCATGCAAGATCTGATGCCACAGTAGCAAGAATTCAAAGAAAAAAAAATAGTCATTGAGGTATTTACATCCAATCGTCGTTAATGGCTCATTGTACGCTGTACCAGAGGAGGTACTATACATCTAACAAAAAAGCAAGTCGGAGTCCGGAGTACGGCTCCGTCGCAGACAAATAGCAGGGGTCCGTATGCAAGTTGCGTAGATCCCGATCAGGAGACGTTAGAAAGCCACACTAAGAAATTTTAGGAAGGCAGCAAAAATAAAAAATAATTGCAGTGGTGGCATGACGGCAATTCTCGTGCCGATCTCCTTCAAAACTGCCTGCTGACAATACCATACGAGGCCGATGCCGCAGCTCCCGTGCCTAAAGCTGTCCAGAAAGAAGGGATGCCGTACGGACCGATCGGCGCGCTCATAGGTCCGATACATACCAAGTGTAATTTTGCATAACTAGTTAACAGGGAACATGATTTAGTCAGAAGAACACTGAAGAACATCTCAAATCTGCCCTCGTCATCCATCAACGGATCTCGCGGCATGACCGCAATGATATCATAGGGATGGAAACTCGACCGTGTTTCAAAATAGCCAATACTGTGTACAAAAGCGAAAGGTTGACAAACTTTCTTTTCCAACCTGACAAGGAAAGATGGTTAAGTATCAGGCTGGGTTTTTCATCATTCCGGTTTATTTTCTTGCTGGCGTGTTGGGTGTTGCTGGACTGGGTATCACCTCCTTTCCATAGTAGTAGCTGTTAGTTTGGGACACTACTAGTAGGTACTAGGTACACACAAAAGCTAGACTAGGTAGAGCTTTACTATTGGGGAGCTGCAGCTAGTCTCATGCGCGTTTCGAGTGGGCTGACCAGTCCATCATTAGGTCCGTACCTACCTCAAACTCGACTAACGAGGAAGCTATCATCATTTGACACTTGTTTGTGCATGCGTCAGTGATCCACTTGTGCAAGCACACCTGAAAATTTTTCAAAGCACACGGAGGGCTCCCATTGATGGATTATTATGTTGGTCTCGTTGGACAGCTGTATCGTTTGTTGGGTTTTGACATGTAGGGCATAGGTCATGTAGGAGTACTATGTCTAGGACTCTCTGTATCCTTCCCTGCCAACGTTTCCTCCACTTCTTCATTTATCCTCAGTGGCTTCAGGCTCAGGATAAGACGTGGTTGTCCCAATCGCCATGTAGATAATTATTACTTATTTGAAGACCAGCCGGTCGAGATATTAATTGGGTACATACTGTCGGACTAAGGGATTTCAGTTTGTCGGCCCTGTAGGAATGTAAAGCCACATAAGGAATCTTTGGCGAATAATTATGAGGATTCTCGGCGAATCATTCTGTGCGGTGGTGCACCGTGGTGGTCGTTTCGATCTGTGGAGAAGAAAGCCTTCTAGAAGGCGGGTATATATTATTGCTATTGCCAATATAGGTAAAAGTGGTGTGGATATGATGGAGATGGTTCAAGAGGTGGCGCCTAGGAAAAGCCCCAGAAAGGAGACGGGACTACTCCTTAGAGGCCTCCATAAATTACACCGCAATCTCTTGATACATCGTCCTTACGAGTCTAGAATCCCCTTGCTCCAAATTATCCAAGATCATTGACCCGAAAGTACGGAGTAGTTGAAACCACAAAATGATAGTGACGACTCCACCTGGAGTATATGGGATTGAGACTAAGAATTGTCGATCCCGCGACGGATGATCTCCAACATTTCCTCTCCCTTCGGTGCTGTTGTCAGGTTCTCGTACCCCTCAGCGGTGACCAAAATGTCGTCCTCAATGCGGACGCCGCCAATAGGAATGTACTTCTCAGCCTCGTCGAAGTTAATGTATTTCGCCAATGGCAGGTTCTGCGCACTGAGAAGGGCGAGTCTATTGAAGTAGATGCCCGGTTCAATGGTTACTACCATGCCCTCGTCCAATAATGGTACAGACCAATTGCCGTCGGTAAGAAGCGGTACGAAGTCATGGCTACCCCAGTTAGTTTGATTCCCATCTAAAGCTGTGATAGGCCTTTCGGAGACATCGTGGACCTCGAGACCAACATGATGACCCAGACCATGAGGAAAGAAAACAGCAGATGCCCCGGATTCGTAGATGGCACTTGTGCAGTCGTTTGTGAGTATGTCGAGTTGCTGCAACCCTTTGATCGCAATATCATGTGCAAGCAACTGCAGATCTCGAAACCGCACGCCTTTTCGGATGCGTCTAATACACTCTTCCTGCATCTCCTCAACTACACGGTAAATGTTCCTTGCACGTTCACTAGGCCAGTCTGTCCACAAAGGAATCGTACGGGTCACGTCACTTGCGTAGCATTTCCACTCTGCCCCGGCATCTAGACAAACCAGCTGTCTTCCATCGAGGGGCTCGTTGTTTTTAACGTAATGAAGAACAGCCGCGTTCTCTCCTGAGCCAGCAATGATCGCATATGACTGGTTCTTGGCACCGTGGGAGATACAGGTAGCTAAGAACGAACTCTCAATTTCTGCCTCTGTGGACATGCGGTGAATACCTTCAAGTATTTTGCGATGTGCCAGGCCAGATATACAATTGGCCTGACGTATCATCCGCAGCTCATATTCGTCCTTGATTACCCGAGCTGCGTTCATTGCAGGAAGGAGCCGTTCGTTATCTAGCAAGGGGCACTTTGATGGTATCACTGGCTTTTGGCTATTATGCAGGACATATATCGGATGAGACCCCTTATTCTTGTTTGTCCACCACTCAAGATCATGTTGTAAAGCAGCGAAAAAATTGACGCGGTCCACGTCCGATTGTTTATGAGCCTCCTCGATAGTCAGCGTCGGTCCCATCCATACCGCACGACGTAGGTCGAAGTCCGGAACGTATAACGTTAACAAATCAGCTCCAATATCGTACGTTAGATAACAATCCGGCTCATCTATTCCACTGAGGTAGTAGAAATAACGTCTCTGTCGGAATGGCTGTGGTTGGTCTGAGTCGCCCCAATTGACCGTAGGCTGGCCGACAAGGTAGATAAGGCCCGAGGACACTCCTAATTTCATGGCCACCTTACGCGCATGTTGCTTCGCTGCGGACCGCCGCCTGTCAGCCTCCAAAAGCCATCAAGGTCACTCTAGGAGCTCGGAAGAAAGGGATGGAGGGGAAGAATCCAGAGGATTTGGCTCCTTTGCATACCTGGATATTTATCGCACTCGCTGCCTGCCCAAGTAAGGCGGATATGGCAGGTATCGTCAGAGCGGATGACAACATCAGATGGCTCTGAGACACGCATACTTGGAGATATGTGTGAACGCATATTTACGAAGAAGTGTGAGAGGCAGGAAGAGCTATATATCTACATGGGAAGCCAAGGGGCAGCAAGGAACCACAAGAATGGGAAGAAGGAGCAAAGAGAGATGTATCATCGCTCAGCTTGTTTGTTTAATTTGGAGGCGGTTAAGTTGAGGTCGGGTACGACCTACTGATACAATACCGTACATCCGGTATTTAAACTACACCTTGTGATGCTACTAGTACTACCGGAGTTGTAGTAAGTCTTCTTAAAATCCAGGTACTGTACGGAGTACGGAGGTTGTAGTTCCGTATGTTATGTATGTATGTATGTAGTACCTGTTCTTAGGCTGGACGCAGGGTCATCATCTGTCCTTGTAATAACCATACGCTGGTATCCCATACTTTCTTGGGCGGTAGGAATTAGAAGGCGCACGAAGGACTCCAAGGAGTGGTAGAATAACTATCACTACTCATCCCTTTTCTTGGCCTTGCATCCATGGGATACAAGCATAAAGCATTCCAATTTCTGAGCCTGGTGATAGTATACTATATGGAAGACAACCATTGCTACAGCCCCGATCTGTTCTTTGTAATACAGTTAGTTGAACCAGCACATTCGTTATCCGAACGCAATTGTCCGGAAGCGTCGCTGCGCCTCCCCACATGGCGGCGATTCTGGACTATTAACTTCGCTGTTCCTGTACTGTCATCTCACCAACTCATCTTCTCATCTCATCATTATACCCTCTTCCTTCCGCCCCCTCACTTCCATCTACTTTGTTCGCTGCAGTATATTTTTCCCTCTTTTTGTTTTTGTCAACTCTTTCTATACTGATTTAAATTTGACGTCGAGTCCCAAACCAGTCAATGAACAATGCGGGGATCTGAGGCATCGGGGCTCAGTGCCCTATGGGGTGCTCCCTCGACCCTCACCACTTCCGTGATAAGCGATCCAACAACGTCACCAGCCTCACAGTCTCGCTATCCGATCACCGATCCTCAACGGGCGGCATCCAATATTGAACATGTCCTGTTGGCAATGTCCTCTTCAAGTCAAGATGGCGGTCTGGTCAGCGCTGGTGGCAATTCTTCGGGTTCTACCGGCAAGGGTATCTTGATCGGCGTCCTTTCCGCCTTCGGATCTGCAGCAGTTGCGGTGCTTGTTCTTGCGATATTCTTCTTTTTCAAGTATACTCAACGTGGTAGAATTATCCTGGACCGCATTGGCCGCCCGGGTGAATATGATGATGAGCAAGCGTTCTTGCGCGAGGAGACCGAGGCTTTGGAGGCCATGGATGATCTGTCGCGGTCCGAGTATCTGAGGGCAAAGGGTGAGTTTCTGCTCGCTGGCGGCTGAATTCAAGGACCCTGTGTAGTAGTATCGCTCATCGCTAATCTGCGTGGTGTTCTAGCATTCATCGAAGCTAACCCACCCGAATCGATGCAAACCGATATCTCTCTCTCCCAGTTCCTCGCGATCCAAGAAAAGGGTGTTTCAGCGTGGGAGTTCCAACCGGAACTGGAAATCGCGAACTGCTTTGTCGAGGCCCGCACAGAGATTGAGTTCTACGATTCTGAATGCAGCGTGCAAACCAATTTACCTGTTCCAAAACAGAACGATGTTTACTATTGGGAGGCGAAGATATACGATAAGCCCGATAATACTCTCATTGGTATTGGCATGACCACTAAGCCATATCCTTTGTTCCGGTTACCAGGTAGGTTTAATATCGCTTGGGTGGGTGATTTTTGGTGTGTTCTAACCGCTAATATCACTGTTTCTTAGGATATCATAGAGCCTCTGTAGCATACCAAACCACGGGTCACCGGAGATATAATCAGCCCTTTATGCCAACACCATATGGCCCTCCGCTCTCGCAAGGCGACGTGATCGGCGTGGGTTATCGGCCCCGTTCAGGTACGATATTTTTCACTCGGAATGGCAAGAAATTGGAAGATGTGGTTCATGGCCAAAAAGCTCAAAACTTTTTCCCCACTATCGGGGCAAATGGGCCCTGCACTGTTCATGTCAACTTCGGTCAAATGGGCTTTGTGTTTATCGAGGCCAATGTCAAGAAATGGGGATTGGCGCCAATGACGGGTAGTTTAGCTCCCCCACCACCGTATGGTAGCGAGCAGGGTAGCATTCTACTGGAGTCCGGTCGCGAGAGTGCTGCTCAAATCTCCCAGCGAGTTTATCAGGATGCCAACAATGCACGTACGAGTTCCACAGTCAGAATTGCACCGTCAGCCAGCCCCGGTCCGGTCCGGTCCCCAACCGATATTTCCCTCGCCCAGCTCGCCCACATTCCTTCAAATGAAGATGCTGGAGAAGGCTCAAGCCGCGCAAATGTTGGCGATGGGGAGCATGCTCCACTCTTGAATACCCAAGATATCGACCAGGCTCCTCCACCGGAATACTCGAGCCCCGATAGCAGCCGAAGAGGTAGTGAAGATCTGCCGCGCCAGGATCAACCGCCTATACCTAGCTATGATGCGGCTGTCGGCAACCGGGATGACAATCCTTTGCGTCTGAATGGAATTAACTAATTCAGCCGAGGCGTACAATCTAAATTTTCTGTTTCATTCCGTTATTAGCAAAATCTCCTATGATGTGTGTATATGGTCTTGGAACCATCAAATATGCTGGCTTCCTCTTTGTTAATCGATTTTAGCGGCCACGGTTGGCGTTCCAATGGATGGGATTATTGCGATTGGGGGCTTTTATGGGCTTTGTGCCACCAGGATGTGGCAATGACATGAAATAAATAACGTATATAGGGATTGGCTCTTTGTGCTTTGCTTTCTATGTCTCTTCAGATCGACATGCTTTGGGGAAGATATGACACCGCCAATGTTCTGGGCAATCTTGCAGCTCAACCCAAGGCGTGTAGGGATCTGCTTACCCCTGGAAGAGTCTGGCATATCAGACCTGTCAAATGATATCCTATTTTGCTTTCCTTCAGAATTGTAACGGAATGACTCTATGCTGTGCGTGGAGGGTGACGCTCGAAGTAGCCCAACCACAAACAATGCCCTTTCTTGACGGCATCTACACTCACATTTACTTTTGTCTGCCTGTATATGTAGTTGCAGAACTGCAGCTGACTTTTCATCGCCAATTTATGTTTATATCTGCTAGAGGACTTGACATCCTCTCATGCTTCACGGTATAATTACTACATGTTGTCTTCTCGAAAAAGAAAGCCCTTTCTGCGGCAAGCTTTTGAGAATTCAATGCTGGCAGCAATGATACAAACTTTACCAGGATAATGTCTAGGATATGACACTCGGTAGTTACAGAACGTTGATAAACAAGCCGCGTTAGGTATAACGCCATGGTAGCCTGCGGTGATATAGAGATAATTCGTTTCGATCTGCTGGTGCTATTATTAGGTCCCACATGGCAAATGGGACACTGTTCATACCTCAACTCGACCCTTGACAGTCAACGGAAAGTTTTATATAATGCATTTTCACACCTGAAGGAATTGATTATTTCAATCTCACTCGGTACATATCTTTCGTCCCCCGACCACGAGAATGGAGAGAGATGGAAGCACATTCTGCCGTGAGGATCCTTTGTTGTTTGTTCCTTTGCATGACCCTGGGGCCAAATGTCTCTCTTTCCTTTTGTAAATTAGTACATGCATTCATTGAGTAGGACCGGCTCGTAAGGGAGAGTGGGAGCACAAGCCCGCTACTTCCCATCACCGCTACTAGTAGTACCTCTCCTACACCGAATAGGACGAGTACTCCACATACTCACCTCGTAGGGCAGAAAAGAAGCAAAGCAAAAGCGAAAAAGTGGGTCAGACGAATTAAATCAGGTAATGAGTTTCCCCACAATCTCAGATCGATCACCGAGTTTCAGCCTTTCAGGTGATAATCGGGTTGCGTGCCGCAACTGGAGACGGTCTGTCGACGTCATCCAACCATATATTTCCTTTCAGCTCGCACGGTTACATTCGAGCTGTTGCTACTTGCGCTAACTTTATTCTCCATCGGTTGAAATGAAAGAATGGGCCTCTGCTTACCCGCCTTTTGCTCATGTGAGGGGAAAAGGAAAAGAAAAAAAATAAAGGAAAAAGAAAAAGAGCCACAGCTAGGCTGAAAGCTGTTCCTTTCGTTCCTGATCTTAATTCTGCTTATCCCATCGCTCGCCAACTCGAAGTGCGCGGCACCATTCTTTAACCTCTTTCTTAACTGGCTGGGGTTTCCCGCTACTTCTTGAAGTAAGAAACAGACAGTATACGTTGTCGATTTATCATCATTACTTTCTTTGTCGTTCTTTGTTGGACCTATCCGTCAATCGTGGTTCTCCGATCGCAGATTACCAGCCACATTTACATCACTTCCGCTCGCGAACTCCAAGACGGAGGAAAAAGCAAATCCTGCCCTGGAAAAAGTTCTGGTTTGTGCAACACAAGCCTTGCTGGAGATTCTGTGGACAGTAGCAATCCTACCGAAGGCAATTGCAATCAATCTGTGGACGCCTAGACCCGGTCTTTCGGTTTTAGCAGCTCTCTGTCGGTGAGTCCTCAGCAATGATCATCGCTACATGTCGCGACGGAAGATCTCACAGCGCTTTGCTAGTGCTCAAATAGCTCCACTAGTCCTGTACTCAGCCAGACAACATCCTAAGGAACTGTAGAGCCATTGCGCATCTCCTTGCTGCACTCCAATTGCGAAATCGCGTGCGACACGAAATTGCGGGAGGTCTGCCATTTCGCTATATTTCTGACGAGCAGAAGCAATGAGGTAGTTGTCGACCAGATGACGGACACACTTCACTAACTTTTAATCTTCCTATCAACTGTGAATCACGCAGTCGCTTCTGCACATATACACACCTTCTCTCTTCCAAAAGCGAGCTGGCCAGCACTGAGAAAAATACCTCATTTAATATTCGGCACCTCCACAGATTAGATGCTTGTTTCCCAAATCTGTTAACCGAAGAAAAACGAATCTATTTCTTAGTTGCATACAGACGAAATGAATCAGTCACGAGGCAAACGGGCTTCTGGGAGAGGAAAAGGGAAGGGGAAAATAAAGCAGGATATTGTAGGCCCAGAGCTCAATGTTGAAGTTCCTGCAGCGGGTCTGTTTGCGAGGCCCCCCGAGCCTGGAAAAGGAGGTTTACAAGTAATTGTCCTGGTAAGTCCAGCCTATAACACACGTATAACATTCCCCATTTCCTCAATCACTGTTCTGTACCGCTTCGCACAATGGTTTCGTATCTGAAGGACAAGGCCTTGCGGCTCTTGCCTAGACCATCCCTCGGCGCTCTATCTTTCCGCGGTATCGCACGACTCTCGGAATTCAACAGATAGGTTGAATGCTAACTTGTCTCAAAAGGGTCCAACAGGAGGCCCACGGGAAGATCGAGTAACAGGGATTCTCGTCCGATCGACATCAACCAGCTGGAGACCAGATACGGTGATTGCGGTCGATGCGGGAACCTTACTCAGTGGAATCATTCATATCTTAGAAACACACAATGACATGGATGAGATGGTAGTTCAGGCTGGCCCGTTTACCGACATGCCTCTACCTTTCCAGACTGCTCCAGCGAATGCAGCACACATTCTGCGAGAAGTCATTGGACCCATCTTGGTCACTCATCCGCACTTGGACCATTTCTCAGGATTTGCCATGAACTCACCAATCCTAGAGGCAACGAACGGTCCCAAGACAGTAGCTGCACTACCTTCTGTCATCTCCGCCATAAAGACTCATATTTTCAACGAAGTGATCTGGCCAAACCTTTCGGATGAAGATGGCGGCGCAGGTCTGATTACCTACCAACGTTTGCAAGAAGGAGGCAACCCAAGGATGGGCCGAGATGAGATGAGAGGCTATACTCGGGCTTGTGAGGGTTTGTACTACAGATGTTTTGGCGTTAGTCATGGGTGTACTAGGAGACACTATACCCCCGAAGCTGAGATGCGACGCTCGTTAAGTACTGCAATGTACTTGGGTGACCCATTCGTGATGCGTTCAGCTTCAAGAGCCGCTATCTCCTTGACTCAAGAAGAGCCAGGGTAAGTGTGGTCCTTCGGATGCTACTCGTAGTACTAAACGAATGAATTTTATAGGTACATGTCTCCGGCCATGCGTAGACCTTCGAACCCGCGGGATACCTGGACGAGTGTTGAAAGCTCTGCATTTTTCATACGTGAACAGCACTCGGGCCGCGAGATTATCATCTTCGGCGATGTTGAACCCGATTCAATCTCAGTCGAGCCCCGCAACAGGCGTGTTTGGGAGGCGGCAGCACCTCGTATAGTTTCAGGGAAACTGTGCGCGATCTTCATCGAATGCTCTTATACTGATGATGTGGAAGATGAGTCTTTATACGGCCATCTTTGCCCCCGACACTTAATCGCGGAACTCAAGGTGCTGGCTTGCGAAGTTGTTAAAGCCAAAGACCCAAGCAGTTCGGGGACTGGCAAACGCAAACGGCCCAGCAGAGAAACACTCGCAGACTCGCAGCCAACGAGTCCCAAGACTCGGCGGTCACAAGATGTGCTTCCTGGGGCTTCTACAACGGCAATTACCAGCGCTCCCCAAGCAGTGCCCGGCAGCTCCACTGACCCTTCTGGTACTCGAGCTTTAGGAGCCCTGGCTGAGGAGTCTAACTGGCCGCACGATGAGGCACCTTTGGTTAACTTGAGGGTCTATCTCATTCACATCAAAGAAGATATGGATGGTGGCCCGTGTCCAAGTGATACTATCGTGACTCAGCTTCGAGACCAAGCACAGGCTGCTAATCTAGGATGCGAATTCCATGCACCCAAACGTGGCGAGAGTGTTCACATTTAAGGTTAACAGACCAACAAAGCTCCTCTCTGGTTTTCTGAGATTCATATACTCTGTATGAACTACGTTCACAGGCGCCACGTGGCCCAGGACTGTGATATAAGAAGGTTCCTGTATCTTTCCCCTTATATCAGGAGGCTCACTCTAAGCGGATACTGGGTCGTTCTACGATCTTGGCGTCGCGCCCATTATTCTTTGGTTACAGGGCTGAGCCCGTCTTTCTAGTTTCAGCGTTGCAAACTTATGTATCTTCAATGATGTACATACATTTACTTTGCTTTCCTCGATGCCTTATCCATGTATGCTACCAAATATTCTTTTCACAGCTGAACAGCGAGCACAATGATACCAAAACTTTGATGGCGGTACCAACACTCTCCGTCGAGCAAGCAAGCAATGCCATCGGCTAGGCATCTTAGACATATTCATTATAACAACCAACTATGGTGCTAACTATAGGACAAGACAAACTATAAGCATCTGAGAATTCTACCTACGGTTTACTTTCTCGCCGAAGCAATCACGTCTTCCCACAGAGACCCTTCACCGTAAGGGATCCTTAGACCCGTCGACTGCTCATCCACCTGCTCTTTAATAGCCAATTGATTCTCAGGGAGGTCCAAAATGGCTTCACCGTCTCTAGCGAAAGCAATAAGATCCTCCTCGGTACCCCATTCACCCATAGCCATCAAACCAACAGGCACACGAGTATCCTGCACATAACCCGCAGGACAGTTGATAGCCGGACAACCGGTGAAATTAGCCAACCACACATACTCCATATTGCGTACGGAGGACTTCCCATCCGACAAGCCGCGCGAGAGGTCGGCCTCGCCGTTGATCTTCCAGCCGGGGATGGGCGTACTGGGGGTGAGGATGAGGAGGCCCGGGTGCTTCCTAAACAAATAGGCGAGATGACACATGATGATGTTGCGGAGGCGCTGGGAGGCGAGGAAATCCTGACCGGAAATCTGCCACATGCCCATAGAGACGAGGACCTTGTTGGGGGCCGATAGCTTGCCGATCTGGTCAGGGGTGAGGCCCGAGGCGATTTCCGTCATGATGGTGAGGACGTGGGCGCGCTGGCCTTCCGGGAGGTAAGGGATTGTGATGTCGATGACATCATAGCCTTGTTTGCGGTAGAAATCGAGGGCTCGGTCAAAGACGGCACGGACAGAAGGCTCGGCGCGGTCGATCCAGTCGCTGACGATGCCGATGGCTTTGGTGCGCGGTTTGGACGACTGGGCTTGCAGGCTAGTGAGGGGGTCGGGGAAAGATGCGGATGGTGGGTCTTGCTCTGCGGGTGCTGGTGCTGCCATGATGCGGTATGCGAGGGCCAGATCGTCAATGCTGGCTGCCATGGGGCCGTAGACGCCGACCGTTTGCGCGAGGGATACCGTTGGCGTGGCGCTAATGCGGCCATGTGATGGTTTCAGGCCCCAGATTCCACAGAAGGACGACGGGATCCTGATTGAGCCCCCGCCGTCTGCGCCCAGGGCGATGGGCACCAGGCCTGCGCCAACAGCGTACCCAGACCCGCCGGATGAGCCGCCGCAGTAGTAGTTGTGGTTATGGGGGTTGCGGGGTGTTCCGTGATTCGGGTTGTTGTTGTTGGTATCTGTGTTGCCTGGGTTAGCTATGCTGCCTTTTTACATGGGAAGCAATATTGTAGACACGGCTTACCCAGACCCAGCTCGTGCATGGTTGTCTTTCCAACAATGATTGCGCCGGCCTCTTCCCATTTCTTCACACACCATGACGTCCCCGTAAACTCGCCTGTGAAATCCAATTTACTTCCCAGGGTCCGTCGATATCCTTCAATATGCACTTCATCTTTCACGACAACCGGTACTCCGTCCAGCGGACCCAGCGCCTTCCCATCCTTGTATCTCTTTGTCGATGCCTCCGCCGCAGCGCGAACCCGCTCAACCTGCGATTCTAGGAATGCAACGGAGTGCTTACCGGGAGGTTTCACATCCCGACGGACTAGGGGCATCAATGTTTCGGCCACGGCGAGGGGGGTCAATTCGCCAGATTTATACAGCGCACAGTAATCGGCAGAGGTATAGTAACCCGAAGACCCGTTTCTCCTCCGAGTGGGGATAGTAAGTTCAGCCGGGGATGAGGAAATGTCGGGCTTATTCTCGAGGACAGGTATAACGGTAGGATCGTAGCGGGCGGCGTACTGCTTCAAATGGGGAATATCGTGGATTATATCGAAACCGGCATTGCGCCAGAAGTAGCTTTGGATGAAGCTCACGTTGTGAATGCTGATTGGGGTGGATTATTAGTTGAAATTTTATTTTCGTGATCCATGTACTTTTTTCTTCCTTCTTCCTTTCTTTAAAGTTGGGAGAAATGCTTGGTTGATATGAAGCTTACAGTGTAGCTCCGATAGCTAGAGGGAGTCCACGAAAGACGGGGATCGATTGGTCTTCATTCTTGTAGGGTACGGACGGTCCTTCGCGGACCTCGGGATAGTGGATGAACTGCGGTTGGGAACTCATTGTGAGGCGTGGGCGATCTCTCGACCCAAGAGCAGAGCAGAGTGTGAGGAAATGTAGTAGTGATGAGTTTAAATCATTTTGTTGATAAATCAATCAATGGACCGCGGTTCAGCATGTGGTCCAGCGCCAAGCCACAGTGTCATCAAAGATCACTGATCGGCTCCATTGATTTTATTTATAGTTTAAAGTTCGTAATGTACATATGTCCATTATTATTTTACACAATTATTATATAGACAATTCTATGTTTTCACAGGCTGAGCTTGATGTTAGCTTTGTCCAGTGCTAGTGCGATGCCGGTTATGATGACCACATATGCGATCAAGACTGCCGTGGCATGCGCAGTGGTGACGTCGAGTGTGGGGACGCTCAGATTAACAGCTCCTGTGAGGAGATTTGCTACGAGAAACAGTGCCAGCCCATTCTTGTTGAAGGCTGCCATGATGCGGCTTGTCGCAAATGATGTCCGTTCAAGTTCACCGTCCTTCCCAGTTTCCCGGTGGGTGGGGGGAAAGAAAGTACTCTCGAGGAGACAGAAAAGGAACAGTTGAGCATTGTTGAAGGCAGACACCCAGAGCACATAAGGCATGTTAGCTAGACGGCGCGAAACTGGGATTCCGGCCCCCAAACCCATCGCATGTGTGGAATTAAACGCGAAAAGCGTTGTCCAAACCAGAGTTTGCAGTCCCAGGCTAATAAGCACATTCTTTCTGGCTTGTTGGGGTGACCTTGACGGCGACGTTCCGCGCGGGATGATTCTGACGCCAATCGCACGTCCAGCAAGGAAGATCGCAAGGTATCCCAGAAAGGAGAAAACACCTTCCCGGTTTTTAGAAAGCAGGCCTGGCCCACGCGGAGAGACAAAAATGTAACTCTTAAGATCTGTCGATTCCAGGGCTACCTGATACAGGACCGCAATACCCAGAGACAGGATCTCGTAGGATGGAATGATTGTAGCTAGGGCGTCGAAGATCTCCACAAATGGGGGTAGGAGGCCCAACGTAAAGAAGAAGTTCCAGTGCACTCCGTACTCCGTTACATGTTCCGCATAGTCGAGACCTTTGACGCTATATAATCGGATCAATCCAAGGACGAGCAAAGGGACTGAGTGTCGTGTGGAGGCTGTCAACCTCTGCCACAGGGCAATCTTCTTCGAGCGACTGTTCCGACCTTTAAGAATCGAGCGAGCAGAGACCACTCCGCCAGAAAATACAAACGACCCAACCCCAAGATCCATGAGCGATGTGCCCCAGTTCTCAGCCTTCGCGAACCGCCGAGGGAAAATACGAAAGTCAACTGCTAAGATAGCAACGCAAGTGATGACCATCATAGCGGCGCGATATGTCGTGAGAAACGGGTGAACAGGTAATGGTTCGGGGGAGTCAGATGCATGCTTCGGGGCATTCTTCTTAGCTGCGGCTGATGAGCGCGGAGGTTTGGCTTTCTGTAGCGTGCGGGAAGGCGTCGAAGTGAGTAGTAGTATAAGAGCTGGAAGGGCTAGGAGGATATTTAGGGACCATGGCGCAGATGAATAGAGTGTAGTTGCAAAGAGAATGGACAACACGTTCAGGAAGAAGTCGGTGACTAATGCCGGCGCACTATAGGGATCGAAGAAGGAAAGACGAGACTGGAGTACCGACCAGAGAAGAACTGAGGCCTGGTTGGTTAATTGTGTTAGCCAAAGCGTAGCTGTAGAGCGAAGTCAAGAGCACCACTTACAGGAGCAACGAGGGTGACGGCGTTGATCTCCAGGATGCTTCCACCTGTGAGATTCGACACAAACGCCTCTTTTCGAGCTTTATAACTTGAATCCATGTTGATGCCTCAACTGCTAAATATGCGTTAAAGCTTCCTTCTAGTGACCCCTCAATTCAATTCAGTACTGGAGAATTGGGTATAGTTTCTTCGTCGACCCATACCAAGCGAGAAGCTATCGGATATTAGATGATGACAGCTTGCAATCGGCGTGCATCGAACAGCATATACTTGTACATTACTGTACGGTACACAGGTAACAATGAATAGGAATGCGGGGCTGTTCATTATTACGGTGTATGGTAATATAATTACACTAGCTGCTTTCCTCCATAGCAACTGTTTCGATCAATTATCTTCTGCCATCTTCCACGCAATTCCCCAATTGTTCTCCTTGAACAAGTGAGCCTCTCAAACGTTGGCAATAGACATAGCTAGATTGACTCGCTGGCGTCGTCCTCTTGAAACAATGGCCACGTTGCTCAGTTAATTCTTTTCTGGACAACGTCACAGCGAAGTATATCTTGTCAACGGCATTTGATGGCATCGAAAGGATCGGTAAAACAGGCCAAGGGGTGAAGCGGAAGGAGACTAACTAACTTAAAAGACCCCTCTCGTACTTAACTTTCCTTTTAGCATCAAGCCATGACTCGTGTCCAACGTCGGGGTTATTTTTATTTTATTTTATTTATCCTTGATCTTCCAAGTCGCATACTGTGGGACATATTGCTGGCTACACACTGTCTCTATGTAAGAGACACGGGATTCTAAGATCCGAGACTGGGCAAGAGTCTCATAGGCCTTTGACCATGGATAGTGTCAACCTTTGAATGGAGAAAGATTCTCTAGTTCAAGACTAGGCTTGGAGCCTATGTCCCAGGACCAACTTACCATGAACCAGTTGCGCGGAGGACGGTCCATGATTGGTACGGGAGCGACGCTACCCTTGCTTTCTGATGGCCAGAAATAGTGACTAACATTAATAAACCATGAGATTAAAGGCCAGCTTATATTTGAAACAGGGAGTCTTCTCACAATATTCATGTCTGTCATTCACACAAACCATCTATCGATTCCGGACTCCGCGGAGTCGATCATCGTCGATTTCCAGGAATGTAAACGACCACTTTCGCCAACAAAAAAGCGCGGATGCTGTTAGGCTATTCTGAAATGTTGTGCAGCAATGAGAGGGGCCCACCACACACGGCATTAGTACGACATCCACTGCATGCTATTGTTTAGACCAACATCACTTGCGCACTCTGGGGTATTCTCGGCTCTGTCGATAGTATCAGGGAACACAACGATGTTATTCCTGATACCTCGCTGTTCTACGTCATATGTGACATATACTTCGTAAAGGAGATTTCAAAAACTGATCTCGGGGATAATGATTCGGACATTTCAAATAACCGAAAGGAGATGATGGGGGGAAAAGGGGGGGCTCTCTAAAAAAAAAGGGAAAGTGAAAAGGAAAAGAGAAATAGGTGGGATCTCTTAATGTACTCCATCGATTATGAATTCTAGACTACTAACCGTCGTAGGGAAACTTGTGGGTGCGTCATGCATCGACTAGGCTTGTTGACTGCGCCGCATCCAAAAAGAGAAATAGGGATTTCTTTTTCTTTTTCTTTTTCTTTTTTTTCCTGACCACCCCCTTCGTTTCCCCCCCTCCCTTGGTCATTCTCCCCAGTACTAAGGGCGAATTTTTATTAACTTAAGTCTCGCGATCTTGTTGGTCCAACAAACATCTGCTGCTTCTCGATAAGCTGGGCAACCTTTATGGACCCTCCGAATCTTTTCCGCTTCGGCCCAACGAATCGTAGTTAGACTTGAACGAGCCCATTCGCAAGTGGAGTCGATCTACCTGCCTCGTGGTCAGCACCACCCATGGTTTCAAAGGCTCCGTCCAAGATCCGAGAGGGCTACACCCACGCTCAAGTTTGGATACGGCCTTCCATGTTGGGCATAGAAAAGTGATCCGGCTCGTGGCGCTAAGATGGATGACGTACGATTCGTTGAATCTTATTGACCAAAGAGCTTCTCGTTCATCTGGCAATCGCCAAGACCGGCAGATCCCAGGAATCACTCGCTCTTTTCAAATAAAGGGCTGATGATCGTTTCGGATGCATTCCACACCTCGTGGGCAAGTGGGCTCCAGTGTGGGAAACCCTTACGCCCAAATTATGGCAGACTCCTTCCTCTTTTCGCAAAAGTGGCAAGAACTGAACCGTCATTTACGGTTTCGAATGTTTCAAATGCCGATAAAATTCATCGTTCGAAACAGTATCGAAGTTTTCCGTGGCTCTGGATTTTCTTAGGGGATTTAGCCAGTCTCACCATGTGGCCTGGGGTTCCTAGGGTCCACCTGTTGATAGATTCTGTCTGTACGGCCAGCGGCTCGATAAAATTTCAAGAAGCCCGAGGTCCTGTCTAGAGGCAGCGCCAGCCAGCCCAGTT
The DNA here is from genome assembly GCF_001792695.1 of Aspergillus bombycis. Taxonomy (NCBI): domain Eukaryota; kingdom Fungi; phylum Ascomycota; class Eurotiomycetes; order Eurotiales; family Aspergillaceae; genus Aspergillus; species Aspergillus bombycis. The sequence continues at coordinate 136,813 of NW_019170068.1, forward strand.
CGATACATGGGTAGCGCGGCGCAGTATCATTATGCATGACGGGCTCCGGCCTATCAGAAAAACTCCAGCGTCAAGCAACCCCGTCTATTAGCTAGGGTAGTAGGTAAGGGTGCCGGGGGATTGCTAATTGCAAATTAGAACAGAACTTGTAGGTCGGGAGGGCCGGAAAATGCACATAGCATCGCGCCAGACCCATAGTAATAACTTGTTGGAGGAAAGGCGCTACGCCCGTCGTAATCGACGCCCCCTCTCACAGGGTTTTCTGTCCTCTGCGCACGCCCATTGGCGTTCTTCACGGCAGAGGGACCGTTGTTGGACAGGGGGGTTTTATTGTTGGGAGCTCATCTGCTCGGGAATCGACCCTTACTCTTAGCGACAATCTGGAGACCCAAGCTACTAGGTATTTTAGGGCCACAATGTGCCTAGTTCCAAAAGTACCCGGCCAGATGAGGCTTTGCGGGCTCACCTCCCCGCAAGAACGAGCCTTTTTTTCGTGGCCGTCACAAAGCGGAGGATACAACTTTCCTCTATCCACCCGCTTTCTATCAAGTGGTTCCTCCCTCGTTCGCTTGGGCATGCACACCATATTTTAGTGCGATCCACGCACATGGCACAACCAGTCGCATCCTGAGGTCCTGGATGATACGATCCCTGTAGCCCGCCCTAGAAACTGGGATGTATCACATTCATCTCTTCGATGTTTATGCTTGTCACCCCTCAAGGACGCGCTGCCCCCCTCCCTCGGACACTCGGTCGGTTACTATAGCAAGCACATGATGGCTTCCAACCCAGACCCTCAGCCTAAAAAACGAGAGTCCCGTGCTGGGACGCGAAAGGTGACGTCTCTCTCGGCAGAACAGCTCGAAAGGAAGCGCGCCAACGATCGGGAGGCCCAAAGGACTATTCGTCAGCGGACAAAGGAGCACATCGAACGTCTGGAGCACCAAGTAGCGGAACTAAAATCAAAAGGGGAACAATATGATCATGTCGTCCGAAGAAATACTGCTTTAGAAAACGAGATCAGGGCTTTAAAACAACAACTAGCCTTGGCAAGAAGTGGACAAGCCTATTCAAGCCCAGGTGTGTGACATCGTCCCTACCGCTTGTTATGTGACACGGTTGCATTGCGACCATGACTGACTGTTTCTGAAGCAGCCGAGGGCTCATACAATACCCCTTCCGGGCCAGTACTTCCTTCTCAATTCCCAGAGCCCTTGAGTGTAAATCCAGTTTCCAGAACCCCATCGGCTCTTTCAGCATCCAGTCAAGTCTCCGTTGTGCCTGACTGGCAACAGTACGGCTCCACAGGGTCACCATCTATCTGTGAATCGTCGGACGCAGATTACTCGAACAGGGTAGAACCTTTTATATTCGAAGGCCAGTTACAAACGTCGAACCCGATGCCTGTTGCAGCACCCCAAGCTAGCTTCAATACCCCCAGCGGCCATCCTGCTGAGTCCAGTTTCCACTCATATTCACACTTGTACCCAGGAGGGGTTCCCAACCAAGTGCGCCGAGGGGAGCATCCGCACAACCCCCAACACGTACAATGTGCGACAAGTCAACGCTCTATGTCTGTGCCAACTATACCGTCAGAACGGGAACTTCGTGGGTACCCAGTTATTCACGCCGCGCAACAGTATCAACAAGTCCCGGAACAGCCCCCAAGAAACGATTACAGTTATGACTGGACTCGTCGACAGTGATTCCGCTGGCAAGTGGTCATTAAAGGTGGCATTTCTTCATTGTGGCCTAAATGTCGATGCACAAATTCAATACCGGTGTCCACTACGCGATGGGAATATCCGTGCAATACAGGCACGAAGCAAATATTCGACCATCTATACCAACCCAATTCGTCCATGGGACATCAATGCGTACGCCGGTCTTACTCACCCTTTGCCATGGTAAAGAATTCTTTTTCTACTATCGGCCCCAAAGCAAGGCCCCTTGGACGGTACTTTGCTTATTATCGCTATGGGTTCATCCCAGCTTAACATTCCACCCTATAGGGGGCTACCTTTTCCTATTATAATAGTGATAGCTTGGAGTGTAATACATAGAAACCGATCAGTCGCCCGCCTGACGAAAATGATTAATGATGATAACTACCAAGCCATATACGTTACGAAGTTTTGAAATGAATATGTTCTGTGTTGCAGTGAAGGGCTTTTGGGCATTCACGATACCGCGAATACGTACTAGGTTTCCTGAGCCTCTCTGCGGTATGAGATCTGCAACGAGGAACTGAATTATTCAGTACTCCGTATATTCCTTCGGCATATGTCCCGGTGCTTACGCCTTGCACCCCACCCAAGGCCGAATTTAATGTAAGGGACAGTATCATGTCCGGCCTTATCGAAGGGGGATTCGATTTATCAGATTAAACCTATCACATCACTCTACTGAAAAAGTCTGTTTATAAATAGAATGTTTAACGCGTTTTTCAAAACCAAATGCTAGTTTATCATACAAATTGTTCATAACTCTAATATCAGCAGGAGCGTACCATGGATCTTGCGGTCATCAAGTGACTACATCCCTCAAAAACGCACGCCAGGTATCTAGCAACACCAATAGAATAGTAAAGCTTCATATTTAGTGAGTTCTAGTTAGTATACTGCTTCTGCAGAAGTTTCGCGATGGTCTGCAGCTGGATATTGCTGGTTCCTTCGTAGATAGCGCCGATCTTGCTATCACGGAACATCTTCTCTGCGATACCCTCACGCACAAAGCCCATTCCGCCCATCCATTCAACTGCAGAGCCGGATACGCGGCCGGCAACCTGGGAGGCATAGAGCTTGGCCATCGCGGCGTCCTGGACGAAATCTTGACCTGCTTCCTTCTTGCGTGCGGCATTATAGACTAGAGCACGTGCCGCAGCAATTTCGGTGTAGGCCTGTGCCAACTGATGCTGCATGCCTTGGAAGGTTCCAATGAGCTGGCCAAACTGGCGGCGGTCATTCCAGACATAGCTGTCATCAATAGTTAGTTAAGATTCCTTGGCATGATGTCAAAAATACGTCTAGGATGTCCTTACCGAGCAGCGTTCTCCCAGGCACCCAGCGCCAAACCAGTCATCTGAGCAGCAATACCAATGCGGCCCTCATTAAGAACGCTGATGGCATACTTGTAGCCCTGTCCTTCTTCACCGAGGAGGTTGCTCTTGGGAATCACCACGTCGTCGAAGTTGAGCACGCAGGTGCTGCTGGCGCGGATGCCCAGCTTCTTCTCCTTCTTGGCAATAGAGAATCCGGGTGTGTCCTTCTCGACAATAAAGGCGGTAATACCCTTGTACCCTTGGCTCGGGTCAAGATTGGCGAAGACAATGAATACACCAGACTCCATGGCGTTGGTGATCCACATCTTCGAACCATTCAGCTTATATCCATCGGAAAGCTTCTCGGCCTTGGTCTGCAGAGCGAACGCGTCCGATCCAGACGCAGGCTCAGAGAGACAGAATGACCCCACAGTGCCCGTAGCTAGCTTGGGCAACCACGTCCGTCTCGCCTGGGCATCACCGTATTTCAGGATGGCCGTGTTCACGAGTGTGTTATGAACATCGACCATGACACTGACGCTAGGGTCAATCCTTGCCAGTTCCTCAATCGCCACGATAGCGGATGTGAAGTTCATGCCGGCTCCACCGTATTCCTCGGGGACCTCAATACTCATCAACCCTTGCTCGAACAGCTGCTCGACAATGGCGGGGTCCATGGCTTCCGCCTCATCCATGTCTCGGACTTTAGGTCCAATCTGCTCCTGAGCGAACTTTGACACTGTGTCGGCCATCATCGACTCTGTTTCGGAAAGAAGGGTGATCGGGGTTGGTGTCAGACTGGACAAGTCGACATCCCGCCGGCGGGATGTGGTAGAGAATGCATGGGTACTGTTCATTCAACGGTTGTCAGTGATGAGTACATGCACATTAATTATTGGAGTCCACGCCATTTGGCAAAACGGTAGTGAGCGAACCACTGGAGAAACACACCTCCGAGCTAAATGAGAGGGCAATGGCCGTCTTGCGGCCATGCGGAAGGAGGGAGTAGTGCGGCACAGAGGCCGCAACGCGCGGGTAATGGACGCCATCGCAGGGGACTGAAATAGGTAAGTTAGACTAGCTAAAGGCACGGAATCAAATGCTTGACTGCACAGAAGAGAGGGGGAATAGAAAAGAGAGAAGTAGTGAGCTGGGGAAAAAGAAGGTGCTGGAGCGGAATCACGAGGGCGCCGCAGATGAGCCTCGGTTAACCGCGGCTGTTGAGTAGTAGTAGTTCCAGCATGTAAAGCTTGCTTCCCCATGGGTTGCCCGCGGCCTTATTTTCAAAGGCCCGCGGGACCAGGATTTCCTCTACGCAGTACATTATCAATTTCGCTTTACTACGGAATAAAGATGATCTTCCGATAATCTAGCTTCGTGTCATGATCTACCCCATTTATTGGACACTGGCCACTTTATCAGGATCAAACGCCTTCGGCTGAGCGAAGTAGTACCCCCTCTGATTCGCCACGAGTCGTTTCCCAGTCTTGTCGTCTATAAAATCGCAATTGTAGTGCGTATGTCCAAATGCCGAGAGACACACTCGAGCATTCTTCCAGCATGGTTCTTCTGCGATGTCCGTTGCGAACCCTGAAGACAAAGGGCTGTTGGCATGCACAGGGTCAACAGCCGCTGCCGCAAGGGTTGGACTATGATGACTAAATATCACTCACTATCTTGCGACGGGGTTCCGACTTCACAATATGAGAAACCTGATTGTTAAGCTATGTTCGGTCAGCCTCATGCGCGGCGCAATGGGCCTCAATAGTCCAATTCTCAATGTGATAAAAATCGTTAAGGCCAAAGCTAACATGAATTTCTTGGCTCTCGAGGACTCTGGAGTATAGTATACCGCCCAGAACGGTAATATGAGGGGAGATATCGTAGCGTGCCTGATCCATGAACACAAACTCCCCCAGTTGCTGACCCTCTTGTGTTCGTTTCTGATTAATGGTGTTAGAAAATATCTGCATTTTTTTCCCTTGCAGTCGTCCAATTAGAATGGTAAGACTCGTGGTTTCCTAAGAGGAAAAAGATGATCTGAAACTTTTGAAGCTGAGCTTCAAGAAAGATAAACAAACCATTGTCCTTGACATTGTCGATATCGCCCAGAAGCGCTAGGTAGGGCGCTTTGGGAGCAATATCAAACAATTTGTACGCCTCGGGAGCTTCTAGGTGGAGGTCAGACAGGATAAAAGACACTATTCGATGCCAAGATATCTGTGTCTCGAGGGCTGATGTTAAGCGCCACTAATACTAGAAAATTGGAGCTTGTGACTGAAATAGCACTGCCTAGTAATTAAGTGGTGCTGTTGGGAAAGATCGCGTCTCTGGTTTGCGGAAGATTCCCCGACCAACAAGAGTAAGATCCAGCGAACAACAGATGCAGAATATTCAGGAATGTCCCAGCAGAGACGAAATATTCACATGCAAATTGCCGGTGAAGCCACTCATGGCGAGGAGACGATCGAAACTATGGCGGTGCATTTTTCATGACCCTGTGGCGCAGCAATGTTGAGATCCAAAAGGGGCGAAAGGGGTGACCCAATGCTTATCTAATCCAGAGTACAGTGTCACTTTGACAACGTCATTGGCTATGGCGGCGCCCCTCCAAGAAGTCCAAGACTTCTCTTGACAGAGATATATTACTGTCTCTGTCCTTCTCGGAGACTGAATACCTTTTTACAGTCTCTTTTACAACTGCATCACCGCCAGTGACTTCTTGTTTAGAGACAATCACACAGAGATTCCGTCTTGATTCCGTCTTTTTTACACTTCGCGATTGTTCCATCTTCCCCGCAGTATCAACAGATCCCCGCTTTGGGTAATAAACAGGGGTACCGTCAACTTTATCTCAGACTCTATCGATATCATGTCGGGTACCGCTCATGACCCTCGCCTTCTCTACAGCGTCAACAACATAACTGCTTTCCATATCCAAAATGGCGAGGAATCCGAGCTCACCCCATCGGGGCCTCAAACCCTTTCCCTTTTAATGGTTCCGACAAGTGCATCTACACCTCAGAGCTCTAATGATGCACCAGCAGAAGAAGATTTCTATCTTCATCTTCATCTCCCTCCAGAGTTGGATCTGGCACTTCCGGCCTCTACGCAGATCTATCACCAGCCGCCGAACAGCTATTTGATACCCCGCTGGGATTTGGGACCAGATGCAGGCGCGTTCATTCGCATACAATTTCCGGCCATTGGGAGCGGCCCTGATAAGGTATCTCAGGAAGATGTGGATACTTTTGAAACGATTCTGGCACAATGTACCGCATTCCTGGAGCGTGCAGCCCCACCGAAAGAGCATGCTCCGTACAACCCAGCAGATTTTGCGCCAGGTGCAGGTTATGTCTCGCCCACGAGTTCTGATCAGAAGGACCCTCATGGGCGGATAGTGCTCGTTGATGAAGAGGATGGCAGTGTTGTTGGTGAAATGGAAGGGTATGATGTGGTTGAGAAACCTGGCGTAAAGCCTGGCTCTAAGAGTAAGTCAGCCTTATTCTCTGTAGACGTGATCCATGGTTAACTTTTCGCTAGGGCCGGTGGAGGTAGAACTTCCTGCGGAAGGTGAAGGCAACAAAGTCAGCGTTAGTAACGTGTCTGAGGAATACTTGCAGATGGCCCGGCACCCTGCATTTAAGAACTCAACACTGGTTCAAACTTCTGCTACGGCCTCTCGTCTGATCGTGACTGGCTCTTCATATGTTGCCAATATGATGACTAGTGGGGCTGAAACCTTTACCAAGAAGACCAAACCTAACCCTAAGCCAATGACCTTCTCTGAGGCAACTCACTCAAGGGTTCGTAAGGTTGGGAATTTCACCCATGGTGCCGCCGGCCTCTCAGCCAAGACCGTTGGCCAGGTCGGTAAGGTTGCGCAGAGCTCGGTGCTTCGTTAACCCGTCGCAACCCGGACGCAAAGCGCAAGGGCGACAAGGGAGTGAATGGCGACTACAAGCCGGGCATACTAAACAAATCAATGATCGCATTCTCGACACTGGCAGACGGTATTGAGCAGAGTGCCCGCACCGTACTAACCCATGGCTCTGCTGCTGCCAGTACGATGATCGGGCATCGGTACGGAGCTGAGGCCGGCACTGTGGCGAGCGATTTGACGGGGGGCGTGAAGAATGTGGGACTAGTCTACATCGATGTCACGGGGGTCAGCCGTAAGGCTGTCCTCAAGTCAGTAGCTAGGTATGGTTGTGGGGCGCATGCGCAACGGAAAGCAAGTTGTGGTCGGTAGCGGTGACGGCGGAGATGTACCCCCGGCTGCAGGAGGTCGGAGCAATAGAACCTCAGGATCAGGTGGACGTGATGCCGTTGCAAGACGCCCATCCCCGACCCCTACACCGCCGCCCGCCTATGGTGCCCCTAACACAACGTCGCTCGGTGGCATAGGCATGTCAAGGGGCAAAAACTGAATATTGCATGATATGCAAGAATTTTAGTATAACTCTCGGCTTTCTAATATTTTCTTTTTTTTGTCTTGTTCCTTCAAGATTTGGAGCTAAATCCTGTGATCATATTTTCATGATCTTGTTGTTACTCGGAGCTTGATATCAGTTACAGCGGAGTTAATGTCTAAATTTTAAATTCCTGTACATACCAGTTATGGAAGATACCTTATGCCCAAGAGTCATATTAGATATTCGAAAAGAACTATCCGTTTTAAGTATTGAGCACAAAAGGTTTCCTGGATCTGTCTTCCTCGCTTTGCCCTGCCATGTGGAGAGTGGGTTACTTTGATCGAGGCCCACTCTCCCGCCTATCAATAGCCAAATATCTACTCTAGATATCTCAGACTCTCGCCTATCTACTAACTGGGTGGATACTTCCAATACTAGGCTACGTAAGAGAAACCTTCTCCGCAGTAGGGCTGTTGCTACGTGGTCCAAATGTTCGGCCAATACCCGAGTAGAATCATAAGCCGTTGGAAGGTGTTGGCAAAAAGCAGAACGCATAGGCGTGCTACCCCTGAGATGGACGGCTCTTGTAGTTAGTTTTGTATATGTTTAGCTTCTGTAGTAAGTATGGTAAGAACGGTTATTTACTGAAAGTGCCACATGTATAATGCTATGGTGCGGAGTTCTGAAGTGCCCTCAAAGAACTGCAATATTTAGAACACCATCCATGCTCCTAGCCCCCGAAGGATAAAAGTGACCCGCTATCTGGCATGGATAATCCACCTAGAAACAAATGCTTTTTTGTTCTACCAGGTGAGTAACGTATTATTCATCTGAATCTCTGAAACTGACTATAAGCAGAAGTGTCTCGGCATGAAAACCACCGTCGTATCTATCCTCATCCTCTTCTATTTCTCCGGCAACGTTGCAGGTGTAAACCCTTCCCGACGCCCGCCGCCCGTCCAGCAGTCCGAACTTCGTCCTTTGGCTCCACCTGGTACATGAGATAGTCTAATAAAGCCATCGATTCCCGATTCAGTGCACTACTATGATTAGTGAGTGTATAGACAATATGAAATACCTGCGGCTCTCTTACCGAAGATTTAGCATCACAAGGATATTCGTAGGCTCTGCTTGGTATGTGAAATCCTGCCACGTACTCTGATCCTTCTACAACTTTGCATATTTGCCTCGGCCTTTCAGTTGGCTTTGCTGGGGCCGTCACTATAAGACAGTCCTTTCCTATAGTCAGTCATGTGATCTGTGATCATCTCGTGGTTTGTTTGACTAACACCTGGCAAAGGCGAGAGCTCCCCGTGACCAACGGTGCAAGGAAGACAGCGTGAGCAATATGTGGTTGATGAGGTCCATGGAGAATAAGAAGCGATCGAAAGACGAAAGGAGAACACCAGTTAGGGGAAGTTGGATGCACTGGGATAAAGTATCACGCAGATAGTCGAAGCGATTGGACACGCTTAACTATGTATATGAATAAGGCTTAAACGCTGTGCAACCCCATGCGGTGGGCTCAAATATCTGACATTTGTATATCAAGATGAGCAAAGTAATTCAGTGGTCAATTCTGAGAATAGTTTTAGCTTGTACGATAGAACATGAATCTTCCTAAATAGCAATGTATAGCTGTAGCATTATTCTACGAGCTGCTCTGAATATCTTATATTGGGTCCCGCCACTTATATGAGGGTCCTGTGTGAGCGCTCAGTAACCACAGGTTTATTGGCATTTTAATTTGTCCATTGCCCGTAGGGCGATCCTGATGGCGAAAGTTAAAGGGTCGGCTAATCTGAGATTGCCCTGGATTGTAATTAATTTAGTCGGCTTGGAAATGGAAAAGCACAACACAATGTTTCCACAGAAAACTGTACGATGTCTGTTGATGACGAATCTCTCCGAGTACATGCTTTGCGTGTGTACCTCACTATCTACCTCCTTTATTGGAATGAATTATTTTGAATGCTGGGATGTCCTTACTGGGGAGCCTAGTGCTGTATATGATATACCCCACTGTTGAACATATGTAATACTTATGCATTACTGCACTACTGGTGTCAGTTCCAATCACCGAGCTAAAGGTTATGCTAAATTATGACAGGGAACCTTAAACCCGGGACAATAGAGATCTGCTCTGGAATGCGGGACGTAAAGAATGATGATAAGATAGATCGAAAATATGATCGATAAACCAAGGGATATAGAATTTAAGCTCACGAGAACATCAAGATTCCGATTAGTTAACCAATCATTCAAGCACAATTGGTGGGCAGAGAGAACTCTGGGTCAGTGACACCCCTACCATGGTTGAGCCCGGGGTGGAGGTTGGGGGAAAGGGGGTTGGTCTGTTGTCATAGATACTGCTCGGTTGGGCTTACCATTTGCTGTAAGTCATTCGTTAGGGTAAAATAGAATAGCAGGAGACTCAAAGTCAGTTGAGAAACACAAGAAACATGCAAATCAACACCAACCATAATAAATCCCTGGGTTGGAAGTGGCAGGGGTACGGAGGGCTCCGAACAGGTAACCCCGTCTCAAGAACCAATCAAGAACGGCGGAATTTTCGCACTGGCGCTTCAAGATGACGATCGGCTCGCCCCAGAGGCTCTAGTGAACTTGCCGTCCCGGGAGATGAAACAGTGGTTCGCTTTACCCCTGATGACTTGGCAACCCTCATTTCCCTTGGTCAGTCTAATTTGAAAACACAAGTTGGAATCTAGATTATGGTTCTCTTTAAAAGAAACAAAAAACAGCATCGTTGTCGGTGGAGGTGATATGTGTCTCAATCGTGTGTGTGATGTACGAGAGCTACATATTATTCCTGTAATCGCACGTACGTTGTGGATGCAGTAGGGTGGATATAGTGGTACCTACTACTAGTAGTTCCCCATCTTGGACCTGTTGATAGGTAACGGTTATTAGGATGCCTCAGGATGTACGTAGTAGCAACTGTTGATTGACGAAACCCCGGGTATTAATCGCTATTAATATCTTTGGATTAGCGCCTATATTATTCCCAACCCATCAAGGCAAGGGACAAGAACACGTTCAGGTCTTGGAGAATAATAGGTGATCAGGTCATGTTTGCTTTCGGGAACCTTGACTCTCGAGAACCAGAGAAACAGCAAGTGGATTATCCTACATTATCCACTCAACTATTCCAGGAACGGCATTCTAAAAGATACTGGTCCATATATCAGGTCCGGAGATTGAGAATTATCTCTTCCGGTTTATCACAATTACTGGAATGACTTTAATAATTATATGGACTTTCAAACCATGTCATAATCATGGTTAATATAAGTCGTTGGTTAGTTGTTGGACCCATTGACCCGCTGTGAGCGACTCACTGGCTTATATTTTTTTTTTTCCTTCTTTTCTTTTTCTTTTTGCCCCGGCCAGCAAAGCAACGTAGTCTACTTTGGTTCTAGTTCCTAGTTGTAAGTAAAGTAAGTCAGGTACCAGTACTACTACTACCTTTAGTACTAGGTACCTTAAGCTAGTACTGGTAACTGGTCCGGAAAGGCCAAAAAAAAAAAAAAAAAAAAAAAAAAACCCCGAAAAAGAGGGTATCCAGAGCTCCAACTCATACTCTTACTCTTTCTTTTTCACGGGCTTACTCTTTCTTTCCCTTCCCTCCCAACCATCATCCTTTCTTCGTTTACCTTTTCCTCCCATTTCCTTTTATTTGTTGTCCCCTTCTTTCTTTCTTCCTATTTTTTCCCCCCTGGTTTTATCGCTCCTCCCTTGGGTGTCAATTATTTCACCCTTTCGAGGTCCATCCTCTCCCGCGACCCGTTCTTTTTTGGGGTTTGGTTCACTTCCCGCCGAGCTCTTCATCTCCCCTCGCGCCGCCCCCCTGTCCGCTCTCCGGATCACAGAGGGTCGACCTCCACCAGTGACCACCCCTCTTGCTTCTTCTTTAATTCTTTCCCTTCGAGTCGATCATGCTTCTCGTCGCAGCCTACACTCTGCCTTGTCAATTCGTCCAGCAGTGTTGAGCCGGTGAAGCGCCGTGGAAAGAAGACTTTCGCGCCAACTTCGACTCAGTAGGAACGAGAAGTGGGCTCGTGGTGAAATCGCGTCTCCCGAGGCTGCTTCTCCGCCCGCGTTTGTCGGTCTCGTCTCCGGAGTTCTCACATTCTTTCGAGCCGCAACCCACTCTTAACTGTATTACCCAACTGGGTAGTAGATAGTCGTGGAGAGAGGTGAATTACAAGAGGAAACTCTGCAGTGCAGATATACCCTACTCGTCTGGCTTTGTGGGTAAGGAAACAAAATTTCTATAAAAATTTGATGAAAAAGGAAAACGTTGGGAAGACCATCAATCGATCGGTCGTCTTTACGCGTGCTTTCGTTACCTCCGTTGACCGTTGGACTCATTGGCCTGGTGTTCTCGAAATACCAACAATTACTTGTATTGCTTTTGCCTGTGGTTTCATTTTGAATTGTTTCGCTGGTGGTTGTCAGTCGTCACCATTGACACCCCTTATCGGTTGCTCCGACCATTGTTGAACTAACTGAAAACAATAACTTAGGTGCCCGACCGAACGGACCAGCAGCTAGCACTCGAATCTAGCGGACAGGTTTTTTTTACACCCAAAAAAAGAAAGAAAAATAAAAATAAAAAATACACAACCCTCTGGAGGGCTTTGATATATCAAGTTCCAACCGCCGATCGCAATTGGCCAATCAACAGTGAAGTGATCACTCAAAAAACTGTCTACGCGCTCGGAGAAGCTGTCTCGGAAACGCAGTATCATTTCCCCCTTAGCCACTGTGGCACCTTGATTAAACGAGGTATGTCGCCTGCTATGCAAACGGTTCCTGATTTCACAACAGCCCATCCCACCACTATTACTACTTTACATTCCCGTCAGAATTTTGTATCAGCCTCACACTTCAGTTATGCGTTACGTCATTATTCAAATTCCCTCCCAGGGTCGATGCAGCAGCCGTGACCGTCAAATCACACATTCGGAGGTATCATGAACAGTGCGCTAAGTTATCAGCAGCTATCTTCTGTCCTGGCCCCGACAGGTTTCTCGGCTATGAACGACCTCCAATCGCAGTCCTTGCCACACGCCGCCCATGCATCCCCAGCCCTGACCTCGGCGGCGCCTGCGCCCGCCCAGAATAACCACCGATCCCCAATATACCCGGACCTTCTCGGTGCACCGCCCGTTCCACCACCAAGGACCTCTTCAACACAGCGGAATCACGGATCAAGCGAGAGGGCTCCAGGTTCGCGCCAAGGCAAGAGCAAAGGCGACGAGCGGAGCGCAAACAACCGCGAAAGGAGAAGAGAGGACTCACGGTCCCGGCGAACAGCCCCGAGAACGTCCGAGGACCAGTCCGGAGGAGTGGGAGGGGTGAACAGTCGAAGCCAGGCAGCTTCGTCTTCTGCGCCCATGCGCTCGGAAAACCCCACGGAGCGTTGCCGGGTCAAGGGACCTTGGCCAAGGAGTCGAGCACATTGATCAATCAAGTCTTAGTGAGCGACCCGTCGGTGGACATCGAGCGAGAACAGGTCCGACAATCCGGTACATCAGTATCACCGTCGACTGATGGTACTCCGACCCCTGGGCTGGGCTTGGTGGGTAGTGACGGCGTGGATGATGGAGGCCGCGGCGGGCTGCGGAGTCGGCATGATTACAACGAGAATTCAATTAAGCGGAAGGAGACAACGTTCGGTCAGTACATTTTAGGACAAACGCTAGGAGAGGGTGAGTTCGGGAAAGTGAAGCTGGGGTGGAAGAGGGATGGCAGTATCCAGGTGGCTATCAAGCTAATCCGGAGGGAGTCTCTCGGATCGAACCCCAGCCGGCTGCCCAAGATTTACCGGGAAATTTCGATCTTGCGCGATCTTTCCCATCCCAACATCGTCCGATTACACGAGATGGTGGAGACTGATAAGCACATCGGTATCATTATGGAATATGCGTCTGGGGGCGAACTTTTTGATCATATCCTGAATAATCGGTATCTCAAAGACAATGCAGCTCGACGTCTCTTTGCGCAGTTGGTATCTGGAGTTGGTTACCTCCACAAAAAGGGCATTGTCCATCGAGACTTAAAGTTGGAAAACTTACTACTGGATCGAAATCGTAACATCATCATCACAGACTTTGGTTTCGCGAACACCTTCGATCCGATAGATGAGCTTGGCGAGGAGATCGAATATAATCTTACAAACAAGGAGTTTGTAAAGAGGATGCGCCTTGACAAGCCTAATGCTAAGGGCTTAAGGCGTGGTGATTTGATGCAAACCAGCTGTGGGAGTCCCTGTTACGCTGCACCAGAGCTTGTCGTTAGCGATTCGCTGTATACCGGACGTAAAGTGGACGTTTGGAGCTGTGGTGTCATCTTGGTAAGGGCCTGGGCCGATAGCGTTTTTTGTTTGTAATCCACCCTACTCGTTGAAGAAGCTAACATGTCCGCTTGCTTAGTATGCAATGCTTGCCGGTTATCTGCCATTCGATGATGACCCCGCCAATCCGGACGGTGATAATATCAACCTCCTCTATAAGTATATTGTCACGACTCCTCTCACGTTCCCCGAGTATGTGACTCCACATGCCCGTGACCTCTTGAGACGGATATTGGTTCCGGATCCGCGGAAGCGAGCAGATCTGTTCGAGGTTGCACGGCATAGTTGGCTTAATGAGTACTCGCACATTGTATCACACATAACTAGCAGTACAACCAAGGTCGCTGATATTGCTACTACGACCGTTTCTCATGGTACGGCGCTCTCGGGAAGTGTACACTGTTTACCTGTTAATTCGTTGCATCCAACAGAACAACCTAAAGAGGCCCCATCCCTCGGACGCAGTGCGTCGGTTAGAGAGCCTCCCAAAATCTATCAAAGCACAGTCCCCTCTCTGGGCGGCCTTGTTCACCACGCTGGCGATATCTCACAGGAACAGCCTGCCGAGAGCTCCAAGACTCCCCGGGACACGAAACGGAGAACCGTTCAGGTCGAATATGTTGCCCCTTCGTCTCAGACTACGAGAGGGGAGGGCATTGGATCAACTACGCTGGCCCATCGAGTGTTGCTGAAACCGCTGAGCATGCGCCCACTGGAGCAAGGTCAAATAGCCGAGATGCTGAGACAGTCACACCCACCAGTGGCGTACCGCAAGGCGCGCCTATGGCGCCAAGCGCACAGGCCGGAGATTCCAAGGCACAGCGCCCACCATCTGGGCATTTGCCTCGTTCAACTTCGGACTCGACAGCACTTACGGGAGCCGGGACAATGCCCCAGCCACAATCTATGCGGCCTACCACGGGTGCGTCCATGTCTTCATTCAATACCGGTCGTTTACCGTCGCGAGGATCCTACGGACAGCCCGTGGCTCCCACTGTGGCGGCAACCAATGCGCATGGTCGGCTGGCACAACCGAAGAGCAAGCAATATGTTATCTCGAACCCCATGCCTCAGGACCCTTCACAACAGACTGCGGTGTCGATTGGCCGTCCGAGCACCCAGGCTCTTCCTGCAAAATTCAATACAACCCCCCGACAAGAGCCCCCGAAAGGCCACAAGAGATCAAATACTGTCTCGGGAATTGGCGAGAAATTGTTTGGGCGGTCTGGGTCCATTTTTGGAGGACGTGGTGGACAGGCAAATGCTCGTCAAAAAAGCGGCAAACGTTATCCTCCTACAAGTATGAGAGACCCTAATGGTGGCGATATGCCCCGGATGTCTATGGATTCACGGCGATCCATGCAATATGGGTCAAACCGGAAGACGAGCGAGACAGGTGGCGAGAGTCGGCCTCGTAGATTCTCCCTCTTGCCGGCGTCATTCTCCCTCAAGGGTCTTTCTTCGAGTAGATCTCAAACCCCTGATGAAGAGTCACAAGCTGATCGCTCCACGGATAATCGGGCTCCGCAAAAACCATCAACCGGGGAACTACGACCCCGTGCACGTGCGACCAGCCACGGAACACATGATGCAATAGGAGTCATGCCAGAAGGGGCACCGGCAGATGAGGTCTTCGTCCAAGATGAGCCCGTCAACTACCAGGCCCGTATTGATGAGCAGTTTGCAGTGTTGCATGGAACCCAATCTGTGACGTATCAACCAACGTCCTACTCGGCTGAGCAGGTGTACCAGAACGACAATGATCACTATTATCGGAACCAATACGCCAATCACTCGACACCGAACTACTACGAAGAATACAACGGCCCATATGACAGCGCGCCTCGGCAATCTACGTCAGCTGCCCGACCAACAAGAGGAGCCAGTGTCCTACAGAAGAATCATCGAAAATTTGCCGATGCCTATGAGTACGAGCGCGATTCATCACACCACTCTGGCAGCTCTGGTGCGGCCAGGAAGGTGATGGATTTCTTCCGTCGACGAGCGAAGTCAAGGGCTGGTGATGACCGGTAGATCAAGATCATCTTTGTTATTTCTCTATTTCTCTTCAACCAACCCGATAGGTTAACATGTCAACATCTTGGTGTGCCCATGCAATACCAATCAAAACAAACAGGCTATTCTGGTTGTTGGCTTCACCCCTGTATTCCGGGATTTGAATATGTGAATATGTCCAACAACTTTTAACACATCCCACCCGTTGCCGAGATGCCGTGTCGTCCACATAGGACTTTAGAGCTCCACGCTCAAGATGGAATAAGGCTCATCTCAATCGAACATCACACTTGGAAGGAAAATTCGAGTCAAACAGGGTCTTAGATTCCCAACAATAAACAGAGAGGCTATTTGGATACCCCATGATACCCAGCAGTTTTCGGCCCCTTCTGTTGCAGCTATCGGTTTGTCCTCTCTTGTACCAGCAACCTTTGTTCCCGCATACATATCCATGTTTAGCCTTTTTTATTTTATTTATTTTATTTTTCCTTTGTCAGAATAAATTTTTTAGTTCCTTTGTTCAATTTTCTTTTCTTTCCCTGTTATTATAGCCCTGACTGTAAATTGATCCCGTCTATTTTTCTTTTTACTTGAGCAGCTTTTTTAACTTCTGGTCTTCACTGTTACCAAGTCACAATCCTCCTAAGAGGGGGGCTTTTGATATGACATGGCGGACATCTTAGCTGAGCAGGACTATTTGAGGGTAATTTAATATGTTTACTATCCATTGGAAACATTTCACATGCGGTTCATGGTCGTGCCCCCCATTTCCACCTCCTTAGATATACCTCTATTGCTTGACAGTAATAACAACTCTCATGGTTGAGCATGTACATTGAGCTAGGGCATATACGCTAATCTACTTCTATACTATGGCAAATCCCCGCATGCCTAGTTTTAGTACAGTAACATATTAATTGGAAGATTTACTGAATTCTACCTAGAGACTCTAGACTACCTAATACTGTCTCGGAATCTATGAATAGATCCCCAAGTAATAATATACCTGTTGACTGACTTCGCAACGGCGTCAAAATTGAAACACTCAGCGCCGAGGCGAACGGGGCGGAGCATGTGTTTGGCCCCATACAAACAAATGGAAGCAAGTCACAAGAACAACGGGAAATAACATGTACGACTAACGTTGCATCCAATGTTGGTGTATAACAATCTTTCACAATGGATACCACATGACTCGTTTCAGGCTCATTTATAATCCCATTGTTGGACGCGGCCGTTGGGGAACAGCCAAGAATCTCGGCTAAGAGGATCTTCAGATTGACAGGGATCTTAAGTGTTCGGGCCGTTTGCTGATATTTATAGATTTAAGCGTCGGTTGTTGGCTTTAGTGTGTATATGCGGATGAGTGTGTGTTGTGGGGTGGTCAGATGCATTTCACATAGTGTTGGAGTAGAATATTTGAGATACTGGTATGTGATTCTGGTTATGTATTCTTGGTGGAGTCATACAAGGTTTGGACAAGCGGGTTGAGTGATCTATGGGGCTCTTCTTGTTATCCTGGGTCTTCTGCACCTAAGCTTATTGAATCTCCAAACACCCAAATAACATAACTGAGTGTTTTTATTAGAAAAGAAAAATAT
This sequence comes from Aspergillus bombycis, assembly GCF_001792695.1. Classification (NCBI taxonomy): domain Eukaryota; kingdom Fungi; phylum Ascomycota; class Eurotiomycetes; order Eurotiales; family Aspergillaceae; genus Aspergillus; species Aspergillus bombycis. The sequence goes on from NW_019170068.1 coordinate 154,264, forward strand.
GTCCGTGCTTTGATCTAATCATTAGAGTGAGGTTCCAGTTCATTGAGGCTTAGGAGGGGTTAATACATGGATGAGAAGGAGCAGTGCCCCATCTAAGGAGCTTTATGGAGCCATTTAGAACATGGGGGTGTGGTACATCCTTCAGTCGAAGTGATATAGGCTCATTAGAGGATAGTCTACTATGAAAAAGCTTCTTCGGCAGAGTTATGAGGCACACTTAGATTAGGTGATATCGCAGGAGGAATATGCAATTCAACTGGGAGTATAATAATAGCTATCAGTATAAGAAGAGAGAGAGAGAGAAAGGAGTATTTCTCCTGGATATATTCTTAATGTGCCATCCTATGATGCCCTGCTCAACCACCATGTCTATGGTCAGCTACTGGTACATGTTGCTTTCAGACGAGTATACATATGTTTTCTATTCCTGCACATGAATTGTCAAGATGAGCAGAGAATACCCTCGAGGGTTACAATGACCCAACAGCTGGGGCGGACAACAAGCAACAGGGGTTGAGCTCTGTATAAGATCTAGAGATCTTAGTTAATATAGCTTTCCGGTAATCGACCCTCTAGCCCCCGGCTTATAGCCCGGCTAAGCGTTTCAGAAATACTCTTGTACTCTCTATTATAGGGTCCAATCTCTGCTACCACGAGAGTTTGGAGTGAAGAGGGCCGCCCTGGGTGGGCAGAGTTGTCAGATGTATTAACTTTCTGAGCACCAAGACTATAATGGATATTTCCTAGTTTGTCTAACAGCTACTAGCATGGGAGTGGTTGGGAGAGAAGGCAAATGAAATAATGTTGTATACAATTGACTCTATCAAGCTGCTGAGACTGATTAGAAAGAGCCCTCGAACCTACGATACTATGAATCTAACTAATCTTCCAACATCCTCCTCGCTCAAAGAGGAGAAGCAGTAAGTAAGTACAAACAAATAAACAAAAGAAAAATAAATAAATTATGATGTTATCCTGCAGTAAGTATGCTATTTTTCGTCCTACTCAGCCCCAATCCCATGACCTCCAGACCCCATCTTGGCAAACATGCAAGAACGAACCCTAAGTATGATACATCTGATCTGCGCTAACCGATGAGCACAGCATGCCTATGGACGTACGTATGCACACAGTAGAAAATAATGTGCCACCCAGCTTATGCATTGAAGGGTGTACACATAACAGCCAAGAAAGTAACGATAACGAATAAAGCATTCTTGCATAGTATTTCGAGGGAGGTTGGGTTACACCGACATCCCTCCGGCCTAGAAGGTGTTGTCGATCCCACACCCCACCTCCAGGTTGGCTTCGGCTTATCAGTGATTATGACGATGATGCAATTTCGGGTTGAATTTTCTTTTTCCTTTTTTGCTCTTGTCCCTCGCGGGTTTAAGGGATGCGAGTGTGGGTGTTTTGACTTGACGGGGTAAGTCTTTCCGCGGGAAAGGCGACAATCTAGAATTTTAGGTTATCGTAATAGTAACCTACGGATTATTAATCGGTGGTGCGTGTCTCCTGGAAAATGAGGATCTGAGGATCCGCATGGACTGATTGGTAGATTCAGTAAGCTATAGTAAGCTTGAGATAGCGTTGGTGATTTTCCCTCTTCGAGTTACTCCACGGCGGGCTTTTGCCTAGTTGGGGTCACGGAGAACGAGGACCCTGGGGGATAGCTTCGTACTTTTTTACCTCTACTTTTTTATACAGTATACGTGATACAGACAAGGGATCTTGGCAGGCTAATAGACGAAGTCGATCTTGAATCTATTGTTGCTTGGCTGTGGAACAACACAGGACAGCCTATTGATTTTCATTTTCACTGCACAGGGCTTGGCAACTATATCAACATCTCCTTGGCAAACATTCACTTCATTCTTCACTTTTCCCCCCTTTCCCCCTGGCAGTGTGGTATCATTGATATGGTGAGGAGATGAACACCGAAACAACAAAAAAATCATTCAGGGAGATAAGAAACCATCTCGTAAAGAAACCGATGTTTGAAAACAATAAAGAAATGAAACCGCTAGTGCTCCTTCCCTTCGTCCGGTGCAGGGTGGATTTGGGCCGAGTCGCTTGCAGATGTATCGTGTCCAGCGCGATTGGTGAAGTGGGATGGCGTGCGCAAGCTTATGTGGCGTCAGACTTTAGTTTCTGTCTTGCTCGTGTCCCAGGTAGAGGAAGCCACCGGGGAGAGGGGAGAAGACACCCCTCAGCTGTGATCCGGTGGAGGTTGTAGAAGACTGGCTGCTGGAGCGTTCACGGACTTGAGTTGGCTCCTTGCTCTCGACTTGGTCATTCATGGGACCAGAATGGATGGGAGAGAGAACGAGGAACTTGTGGGTAGGAGTGTAGGTATACATCTTGCAAAGTAGATTGGTATCTGGTTTGTCTTTTGGGGCTGGGAAAGAGATAGAATAGAAGAGTAGATGGCTTCGAAGTCTTTGGCACACTGAAAGAGCTTTGGACTGAAGGATGAGAAGAAGAAGAAAGAGGCTTGAGATTGATCTGGAGAGATTTCTCGGTTGGACTCGGCTACCTATTTATACATGAGAGGGAAACAGCCAAGATCCTCAGGAGGGAAGAGGGGTCGACAAGGTTCATGGATGATACCGGGAGGGACGTCGATCTGTGTCCATCCCACCTGTAGAGATAGTGGAGAGTCCCAGATTACTCCGTACAGAGGTTGAATATCCCAATCTGCTTCCCCGAGGTGGACCGGGACACGCTGTAATTCACATGTTTCGAACATTCTTTCATGTCTCGGCGGGGCAGAGAACGTCATTTTGGAAGATCCCCCCTTCCTTCAAAACTCTTGGCTCAGGTAAGACCCGGTGAGTTGTCGCCAATATGTGCATAGCTCCCTCAAGTATCCGGGGGAATCCCCAGTAACCTGCCAAGCCGAAGCTGGCCGTTCGTTGCGCAAGCTGAGGTGTTGTCCCTTGTACAAGCATCTGGGCCGATACGACCCGAAAAATCAGCCTCGGGTGATCAGCAACCAGGAAGTGAAGCCAAGAAACGTGCCGGAACTATTGGATTGCTATCAGTGATCGATAGGCTGAGGGGTCACTCCGCGTACCCAGAAGGGACGACGGTGTACAGAACGTTTTTTGCCTCCCACATTCCTTATCAAGAGACTAAGTACTACTCCGGACTACTAGTATGTAGTATCCAGGGGCACATGACCCCAGCCAATTAGTCTCGCCCGCTTGGCAGCATGCTTGAGTTGACACTTTTTCCTGACGCTTTCTAGAAGGCAGAACGGTAAGGGATAGGTTAAATTACCCAAGCAAGGGCAAGTTTCAGCCACATTGGGGGAAATCAAAGCTGGTCTGTTTGTTTTGTTTTGTTGACTGACTTAATGTACGGTCCTCTTCCAAAATGATGTCAGTAGGACTAGTTCAGTACATTTTGTCCATAGTAGGACATGGTATGCGATAAGTGCTCCACGACCTTGAATATTCCGGGAGAACACAACGTTCGCCAACGCCCGTTGAATTTGCAAGAATCAGAAACATCTTTGAAATAATCTTTGATCATGAGCTTGGGAAAGGAAGTTGCATAAAATAAAAGGAGAGAAAAAGAGAGAAAAATAACCTAAATCAACAAGCGGCTCTCAAAACGCAGCACAAAACCATCACGTGCTCTGAGCCTCCAGTTGCCGCAAGATAAACCCCAAACACTCGAAGCCAAATAACTTCTGATTATCCACTATGTTCTGGCGCAAAAGCCAACGGCGGCTAAATTGGGGCCGTGCCCTCCCCGTTTGAGGTGCTGATTGTCGCAGATTTAGCGCCCCCTGTCTCCGTGCCGTATCGCTCGACCGTCCACTACGTGGCGCGGATGCTCAGCGGCTGAGAGGGCCAAATGTGACTGCCGTTGACCATAGGATGATTATCTACTCCCCAATGGATGAGCGCCGCAATGCGGTGCAGTCGTTCTGAATTCAATTGTCACTCAATTAGAGTTGACCCCGAGCTTTCCAGCTTAGGTGGTTATGAAGAACACGAGAAATCGATAGGCGGAGATTTGCTGTCTTGCACTGCCGAACGCTAGACTAGCCGGCAGTGGAAACCCTGTGCCATTATCACACCAACATGGCCATCAAATGGGGCCGTCATAAGGCAGGAACCGCATAGTCTCACTTGATCTGAATTCCGAGGGCGTCGTGCTATCGTGCGATCTCGCTCTGGTTTCCGAGGGTGAGGAGGAGCTCACTCATGTCTTGCAGGTATCACCAACTGCGTTTACCTCCTCTGCCCCAGGCATTGGTCAGTTCAAGGCACCAAGGCCAACCTTTCCGTGATGGCTGTGCGGTTCTTGCAGATTATTCCCTCTAGTCTGCGAGCCTTGGCCACGGTTTCTCCAATATGCCTCAGCGGAGCCCTATAGGTACTCCTTGTTTGTTGATATCTTTGTCAGACAGGCATATGCCCAGAAACTGCGGCACCCTTGACTGGAGCAGGTGGCCCATGTGTCAAGTATTACCGCAGTGTCCTTCAGGTTAGTGCCAGGCACAGTGCTCGCAAGGTGGTAGACATGACTGGCGATGATTATCGACTTGGATATCGGGCCGATTAGATTGGACCGTTGGAAGATATTCTTGCCCCTCCATCCATCAATTGGGGCCTTGAGGTACACATGATAAAGAGACTTTTGTGATAAGCCTAGTGATAAATCTAGGTAAGGTACTGCGTGACATTCGTCAGATGCCTATTAAGGAACAGTGCCTGGTTGCGGCATGACCCTAAACTGTGAGAGTACTGTTGGCTGGCTGCGAGAACTGATTTGATAGCGCAACTGTTGGCTTTTTCGTTTGCATATGTGACTGGCCCTTCCCTGCCTGATGCATGGGTCTTGTCCTGAAGATGATGTCAAAGTTTCTCATGATGCATCTGGGAAAGTCTATTGAAGCTCCCGGCAGGGCTACAACCGAAGTTTCGTTGCTATTCTGGCCACTACAGTTATGGCTCACTCTAGTAATAACTGTCTTACGCCAACCTCAGGTGGACACCACCTTCACAGACCATCCGCATAGCCGCCAATCTTTTTTGGTGTTGGGGAAACTCCGTGCAGTAGTTCTGCGGAAGCTCAATTTACCATTTGGTTCATTCGTTGAAATCTTCCCCTGAACGTGATGTAGATCGTGTCACCAACTTCTCCGGCGCATTTCTCTAAATGCCTCTTTGTGGATGGGGGCGCAAGAAAAAAAAAGAAAAGAAGAGGAAAGGCGCTGTGTCCGTAGTTGAGATCTTGACTAACCTTGTTCTTACTTTCATTCTTCTGCCCCGGCTTTCTTTTTTTATTAAAGATCATTTTATTATTTTTATTATTGTAATTATTTATTCCAAGCCCCTTTTGGTACCTTTTTTGTTATTTCTTGTAAATGGTGCTATTGCGGCACAGCTGTCCGCAGTCATTCTCTATCATTTTGGTACAAAAGCAAGACCGAGCAATTGTTATTTAAGGTCTTCACAATCCGTCGAACTATCAGGACAACATCACAGCGATTTCATCTCTCAGTCTTGCCCTCCAAGCAGATCTTCGAGCTCGACATCTTTCGTCCTCCCTGAAATCCATAAGTTGCTCGACCGAGTCGGCTTGACTGTCTTTATCTCTCAATAAGTCCACCTTTTTCAGCTCCATCAACCTCAAGTCTTCAGAATGTGTTCGCAATACTTCTACAAGTACGACTGCGGCTGTACTCACCCCGAAGGTGATGTTGTCTACTGCGCAAAGCGAGGAACATCCTGCACCGGCGTGAGACAGCAAGTCCGGCGCCGTGAGGGCTACAACTGCCCTGCTCATGGTGGCTAGGGACTAGAAAAGTTACTGGTAGGAGGAGTTCAACTGTGGCGGCTGTTTCAAAAAGCTCTCGCTAACTGGGTCCAGAAAGGCCAGGGGATGTGGGACCTCAACCATCGCCTTTCGATATGTGCTTCCAGAAGCACGTCCAGCCTAGCCTTTCTCAATACTACAGTGCTACTGCACTCGCAATCCTCCTCGAATTTTGTATTTTTGAAACACTTCGATGTATCCAAGCGAACCATTTTGGAGATCACGAGAGCTTAATCGGGAGCTAAGAAAAAGAGAAAAAGAAAAAAAAAAGGGGTTTTTTGTCTATTTGCCGTCTGTCAATACCATGAATGCCCCGGCTCGGCTTTTCTCTCATAGCGTACGCATTGTTCTGTTTTGTGGTTACTACTGGTTGCAAGCGCCTGTCCGCATCCTCCTGTTGTTTCGTTTCTGCGATGTGCCCTCTGAACTTACTACTGGGGCAAAGGTTTCTTGTTAAAGCCACATTGTCGCTTGTTTGTTGTTCTTGCTGCGTCTTTTCTACCAAGGCATTTGCTGCGCTGTATGTCGAAGTTGTTTAGCTGAATCCTACATTTTTGATCTGATTATAGTATTTTCTTGAACTGAGACGAGAATATGTTGCAAGTAAGGCACTGGACTCCCCGATAGTGATTTCTATTCACTCTTATGTTTGCAAGGAGTTACACAATGAAGTCATAAGGATCGACCTTTTGATGCGATGGATCCATCATTTGGCCCCATATTCCTGAAGGATTTTTACCCGTCAAGCGTTGGAAGATCGATCATACTAGAGAGCTCTTAGAGAATAGCCTTCAACTAAAACATCTCTGAAGGTTGTCTAGCCTCAAAGTCTCTACAATAATACTGCCGTAGTCACGGCGATGGCCAAGGCAAATCCTAGATCCGTATATACTATAGCAGGAGAAATGTCTCACTACATATTCCTAAATCTATCGCCAACTTCAGTTGTTGAGCATTTCATGTGGAAGAATAAGCTTATGAGCCCCGGATGCATATCATGAAACGGCGGGCTTTCCCAATCTCATTGTTCATCGCTGGGCACAGTGCGTTAAAGACAAGAATGTAAAGGAGCCTATCCAAGGTATGAACAAGGGGCGCTCAATTTCATCTTAATCGCCTTCTGCCGGTTGTCATCATTTGCGAGCGAGGCGGTCCAACCGCTCCCACGGAACAATTAAAAACTCCAAGAGCTTTTCTTTCAGAAAATTTTTTTTTCTTCTTTAAAACCCACTCTTGGCAACTATGATTAGCAACGTATGTCAGCGGCTGCATTAGCACCGCATACGTCTCTCATCATCTGATTACAGGCTCGTCGAATCAAATAATGAAACGGGGCACAGATGCTTGTTATCCAGCGGCGATCCGGATTGATTGAGAGCCAACGAAATAATAGAGATACCGAGTCAGTGAGCATGAGGTGCGCGCGTATATTAGGTTCTGGAGGATCATGTGTTAAACTGTCTTTGGAAAGTGATGCGCAAGTGATGGGTCAAATCCCGCAGTTAGAGGGTTAGAGACCCATAAGAATTTTGAATTATAAGACAGATGTTTAAGCCAGAGAACTGCTATGCTGCGGATTGAGGGGCGGGATATTCTTCCTTCCAAGGTACGCACAAAGGACTGCGTTGTGTCCTGCGGACCCGATGCGGTAGCGTCGGCCCTTGTTGCCAGCCCACCGCAAGAAGCAGCAGATACATACGTGGCGTTTCGCCTCTGCGCCAAGAAGGCCTATCACCTTCTCTTGAAAGAAAAGCAAGGCGAGGAGACTGCGGTACGACGTGCCCCCTCAAGAGGAAAAAGACGTTGCCGCAGGCGAACAATCAGACACCAAGATGCATGCTAGAAAGACAATCATAGGGAGATCCCCCCTGTCAAAAGAGTCATAGGAGGAAATGCACGAGTGTGATTCATGAGTGAAAATCACCAATGATAGTGGTTAGAATCTTGAATGTTGGGTACTAATCGGATGTGAAGTGGAACCGATGGATAGGTTCGAGGAGCCAAAGGCAGGAAGAGAGGGGGCGAGAGCAGTGCTCGTTGTAGGCCCTTGTGCCCGGCGAACACGCTGTTCCAGGGCTCCCACCGTACGGCGCCGCAGAGATTGTGCCATCCTCTAATATGCCCCGAAATGGCGTCGGCTGCACTGGTGAACCAAAGTACTGGGTCAGGTAAACCTAAAGCGGTGTGAAAGCCGCATGCATCGTAAAAGCCCTCCAAAGGGGGTTACCAGCGATCCTGAGACCCTTACGAGGTGCCTGGGATATCCTTGAACATTGTACTTTGGGATTGTGGCCGGGAAATGCCATGGGAAGACGTCCACTGCTGATTTACAATGTCATCGATGAGGTTACTGCGGCATCACGTGACTGGCGCGGGACGCGAGTTGGTCCGCGGCGACTGCGCCTAAATTAATCCCTGTGGAGTCTCGCATTGCGGCGCAATTTCACCACCAGCTCCGGTCCTCTCTCGTCCAAGCGATTCTTCGCTTTCACATACCCACCCCTCTTTTGCCCACTTCGCGCCGAATAATTGTCTGCTGCACATGTAATGTCAATCGAAGTTGACTGGAGGACAGCCACCTCTGGGCCGGACGGTGAGGCTCTGGCCGAGCGAATCCGCTCCTTCATCCATGACAAGTTCCAGCAGGTGGCCCTCCCACGTTTTATCCGATCAGTTCAAGTTCACTCGTTCGACTTCGGGACTATACCTCCTGATCTTGAGGTGAAGGATATCTGTGAGCCGTTTACCGACTTCTATGAGGAGGATGAAGATGACGAAACGTCCGATGTGTCCGAGGAGCTGGTCTCCGGGCATGGTACCCAGTGGCACCGGGAACGCAACGAGCCCACATTTCACGAGGAAATGGCAATGAATCGCCCGTTACGAGACCCATTCGATGAAGCTTTCCACTCATCGGCTTTGCGCTCACCAATGGAACACCTGAACCCTCACTTCCTTCCCCGTGCGGGCACTCCGGGTATTCCTGGCGGAACTTCTACGTTAGGATACCACCTTATGTCCCTTGGTGGATTGTCGGGGACACAAACTCCCCTTGCCGCGGTTGCAGGTGGTACACCGTTCGCAAACGGCTGGACCGACCCTGGAATGGGCGCAAGCAGCAGGGGCCATCCATCCATCTCCGGCGCGGCTGTGGTGCATCCATCTCGCATGGAAGCTGATATCGACACTAGCAATCCTACCTCACGTCCTTCGACCTCTAGTACGCTCCCTTCTCATCCGTCCGCGTCCAATCAGCCCAGCGGTGATGCCACAACAGGAAAGGACCACGGACCACTCGCCGAGGATGAACATATGGAGGACCCCATGGCCTCAGGACATCCTCTTCGGCTGCCCCCTCGCATGCGCGAGCGCCGACCGGAAGATTTTCAAGTTCTTTGCCACGCTAAATACGCCGGGGATGTGCGGTTATCATTAACCGCAGAGATTCTTCTTGATTATCCCATGCCTAGTTTTGTTGGGTTGCCACTGAAACTCAACGTAACGGGAATCACATTCGATGGGGTTGCAGTCATCGCGTACATCCGAAAACGAGTTCATTTCTGTTTTTTGTCCGCGGAAGATGCTGATGCACTGATCGGGTCTGACCAGCAAGAAGCGAGAGGCCAGGACGATCGCCCATGGTCTAGTGCTGACCCGACCGCGTCCCCGAAGCGCCAGGGAGGCTTATTGCAAGAAATCCGAGTTGAAAGTGAGATTGGTCGGAAGGAAGATGGGAAGCAAGTCCTGAAGAATGTCGGCAAGGTTGAGCGCTTCGTTTTGGCCCAGGTCCGTCGCATCTTCGAGGAGGAGCTAGTTTTCCCTAGCTTTTGGACGTTTCTTATCTGATACCACAAGCCCAACTGTAAATTGTCTGTCTATGCTGAATATTCAAACTTGGGGCAATAATGTTCCCAATTGTATATTAGAACTACTATACTAATTCACGTGCTCCATCCACATGACTTCTCTCTAGCCGAACGTCATCATTAGACTCACTTTTCCTTTCACCATCTTGGCCTACTGCTTGGGAATACTGTTGAACCAATTGAGTCGTCCTGCAGCATATTGATGTAATTAAGTTTCAGTAACTTCTTTGTACCGGTTTCAGCTTTTGATGGCAACCTAGTGCCCCGTCCTTGCCATCTATGGGGACAATGAATGCTGTATGGCTCTACATCAGCCTTCCAAGGCGCACATGGTGAGTTCTTCCCCCTCACGATGTCAATTTCCACAAAGAAATATACATATCCCTTAAATCAATGGCGGGTTGAGGGTCTGTTTGAAGTTGCGCCGAGCAAACGTTACATCACAGTGCCCAATGGAACAAACCAAAAGACTTCCATGCCATTTTAACTATCTAAACAAGAGCTGGTCTTGTTTCAATAATTTGACCCCTTACCCAATCTCGAGGGATAAAAGGCTGGTCAGGTCCACTGTTGATGGACTGTACGCAACGGTTACCGGAATTGCATGCTAAAATCGATTGATCAACATGATTAAGTTTTGGTGCCTGGCCCTAGGGGCTGCTTACTATACCAATGCCCTGATACTGGAGAAGAAGGACACGCCTTCCGTGTTGGCGGTGCCCTTGCAGGGCGGGTGGTTCGCAGGTGCTCACCATCGTCATGATCGTCGTGAGAAGAGGGACCGCACTGTCAATTTAAAATTCTACGGGGTATGTGCAGCAAAATGGCTCGCCTTCGTCAAACACACAGAAAATCGCTTGTCCTGACCATTATAACTCATAGAATGACTTCTTCTACGCTAACATATCCGTCCGAAGCCCACCACAGAAATTGAAAGCCCAGTTCTCCACTCTTGATGACAGCAGTTGGGTGGTGGTGAGAGATAACGAAGAGTTGGCAGGATACATAGAACACGGAATTCTTGATGGGTATAATGCGAGCGCGTCAACTAGCAGCCGAACATTAAAAACGAATGCCACCGTTGACGGGTTCGACCAGGAGGACGTGGGGAATATTGATATAATGTCAGATACGATGATCGTTGGGGATGTGAAACTGGAAGATATGAGGTTTGCTACTCTACATGAGAAGGCCTCGATAGGTGGTAAGTTGTCCTGTGATGCTGCCATCGAACTATACCCACATACATGGGCTCAGCCCATGCCACAGTCGGATTAAACTGTGAATAGATACACTCGGCCTAGGATACAGCAATAGAAACTCGGAATTCATCTCTGTCACCCAAGCATTGGTTCATGCGAAAGCTATCCAATCCCCTACTTTCAGCATGTGGATGGAGGAGAACCATGATCAGACCAATGTACCCGGTACCATTCTCTTCGGTGGCGTGAACAAGGCCAAGTATGTTGATAAGCTCCATACGTTGCAGGTTATATCGCCTCCAGACCTCAGCAAGTTATTCCGGGTCAATCTTACCGGACTATCCGTGGGAGCAGACTCCAACACGAAGTCCATTTCGCCAGAGTCTTTTTCCACAGGGGCTGTCTTTTCTTCTGCGACTGACTTCATCGGTTTCCCTAAAGCGATCACGCAAGACCTGTTTTCCCAGCTTAACGTCACCGAGTTTTATGAGAACGGCCAGCCGGTGTTTCCTTGCGACGAACCACCTGCGAATAAGTTGCTAACATTCTATTTCGGTGACGTAACTTTCAACTTCTCCCTCGACCCGTTCATAGTTCAGGCTCCCTCATCCACGAACCTTAAAGAGTACAAGGAGGGTTACTGCTATCTAAGCTTTTTGACGATTGAACCTGAACGTAGTAAGGAGTTTGGCGGTGTCATAATCGGGGCCAACTTCCTCAAGTTGGTATACACAGTCTTTGACATGGGGAATGACGAAGTTTCTCTGGCCCAAAGACGCTGGGAGAAAGCGCCAGACGAGATCATGGAGATCAAACCAGGGAAGGACGGCGTCCCAGATCGCACAACACAAGATACAGACAAGACGGACACGGCAGACAAGCCTGAAAAGACAGACGAGTCTACAGGATCGAATCTGGAATCAAGCAATGGGCTGAAAGCCCTTATAGCGGCGGGTGCCGTTTTGTTTGTTGCCCTGATTTGGGGTTGACCTATTTAGGACATAATTCGCGGGACTCCTCAGTTTATACCTAGGTATTGTAGTTGTGGGGGTCACCTTCACACAATGATTAGGGGAACAGGTATATATAGTCTTGCAATTTCACTTGCTAAATATGTCTTCTATTGACAATAAAATACGCCACTATTGATGTTATAACGAAGGAATGAGATTGACAGATACCTTGCATGTTTATCTCAACCTAACTTGGTGGAATTGTACACTTGAAAATCTACATATAACATTCATACATAGACCAAGCAAAGGTATATTTTCGTAAAGCTAGACTTGAAAGCTTGCTTACGTGGTGCCTTGTCATACCTCTCACAAGCAAGCTTGTAAATACGTACCTCGAGTTAGGGTTTCATGGCAACGAAAAACCATGATTGGTTGTATTAACACTCTCTTTCTACATTCTTAAGTTCGTACTATGATAATGATCAAGTCAATGCTAGATTTGAAAAGTGCCCTTGGTACATATAGAGGTTTGTGTAGTGTATCTGGATCCTTGTTAAGCTAATCGAGAACATGCTGCGAAAAAAAGATAGGGTTCGGATCAGCCTGACTGATAGTATGGCATTAGGTTATACACTTCCCTGAAGCGGTTGGTCGTGAATTTAACAATTGCTAGATGTACATGAAATAGTGAGATTTTGACATAACAGGCGACTTCTGGGCCAAAACAACGGAGCCATCCAAGGAAATCAGATCAGAGCGGGAACAAGAAACACACACACAAATTCATCCAACAGGGTATACGTAAAGCAAAACCACCCCAATCATCCCCGTCATGGCGACTGTCCTCGAACCAGCAAGGACTTTGTCTCTCCACACCGGGATCAAAGGAACTCCCTTTCTCGACAGATTACAGTCCTCCTATAGTCACATCTCGATACAAAAATTTCAAAACAGATCATAGTCCATATGCGGCCCGTCAATCCTGCTCACTTTGAGGGGCATGAAACAGTCAAAAGGGTACATATGCGCCCTTGTGCAGATTATCGTATAAAGCTGGCGGTTCAAACAAAGCACACTTCCGTTGCTGTACTGGCAGTTTGTTTTGGCACCAAATCATAGTCCGTGAAGTTAGTGTACAATAAAAGCACGGACTGGGGCTCGGGCATTTCGCCCTCGAGCTAGTTGCTCGTTTTCATATACATCGTAACGGGAGAGTAGAGACCTTTCAAGAGAAGCTTCTTACCAACCCTTCTTGCGTGCAAACCGCTTGTTTAAGAGCATTAGCACCTTGGGTACGTTGAATTGCACGTATTCCAAGTCCAGATCCTCAAGGTTATCTTTCTGCATTTCTAACAGATCATCAAGCTTGAGATCAAGCTCCAGAAGCCCGCGAGCGCGACCTGTTCAATGCTCTTCGTTAGTATACCATTGACGAAGAAAATTTGGGATACCAGGAACAGGGAAGTAGAGTTGAAGACCGGAGTACGTGCCTTTGTAATGCAGGCTAATAACAAAAGTACCTGGCAACGGGCTCTTGAACATGAAGTAGATGTTGGCTCGTCGGTTCTCGGGAACATTACTCTTTCGAATCACGCCTTCTTTTTCAAGCTGTTGGTGGGTAAATTTGTAGGGTCCGAGCTCTTGATGTTTCTGCTGCTTTCGCTGTTTTCCCTCTGACTGGCTACGGACATTATGCAGATAGGACTTGTATGTCTCCAACTGACCCACCAAATATGCGTTATGGTCACGGATTGTCGCAAAGACTTCCTCAAGCTTCTTGGTCTCGTCCAGAACCTTCTCTTTCAAAGATCCCAGGTGCACCAATTCCTGTTCAACTTCATCTCGCAGCAGGCTGAACTCATCAGACCGATCAATGACACCCATTTCCTGTAGCTGACTTAACAATTCCATGGTACGAATACCTTTCCGCACCATGACGGCATCGTTCTTCAATGTAGCTGCGGCCTCTGCAATGCGATCGAGTCGGAGCGGTCGGCGAGCGACTACTGAGTTTTGAGGCAGAGATCGCAGGATTTGGACAAAAGTTGATTTAGCTTCCATAAAGAATATCTCCTCCTGAGTAATGTCTAGAGCGGATGTCAAATCATTCACGGTTGCTTCCCACCGACTAAAGAGAGGAACAGTGATGGTCCTGTTCTCTTTGCGTGGAACTTGAGTCGGTGCTGTGCCGAGCTCATTCAAGAGCTCATGTAGGTGCGAGTGTTGGTCTTGAGCCAGAGCCACACTGTGTTTTTCCAAAAGTGCGTGAGTGGCATACATCTCGTTTAGAGTGATCTGCAGCTCCAGGTCACGCTTGGAAAGAGCCACATAGTTGTCCATTTCCAGGCTCTCATAGAAGTCCTGCACCTCGCATAGATCCAGCATGAATTTGTTGACACGCTCTTTGTTCTGCTGAATAAACGGTTGTAGTTTGGCCATATATGGCTCTTTGGCGTAGGAGGGTTTGTTTGCCAGGTTCTGGAGCATCTTTGCAATCAAGGTCAACGTACGCCGAGGCTTCTCTGTAGGAGTTGCATCAATTAACATATAAGACCGCGGGGTGACGATGGCGGGATTGATGAAACGAAGGAAAAAGAAGCCTCCAATCAGGGTACAGATAGTTTGGTCCTGGGCATCAGGGTATTTGCGTCGAGACAAGCTTCGAATCTGCTTGCAAATCCATCGGATACCATAAGGCGTCTCATCTACCGAGTCGATGATGGTTGATAAAAATCCATTGGCGATCTCCGTCAGTTTCCTCAACCGCGGCGCAATGATGGCCTGGACCTGGGCATTTTCTGCTGCAGCCTCTGCGGTAACGGACCTCGGCAAATCCGCTGGCAACGAGCCATGTTTCTCCTCATGTTCCATGACCATCGTTTCGTACACCTTCAGCGGGTTGATTTCTAGGTCGACATCGCGGTACTCAATCAACCGATTGATCTGGTCGGCTAAGACCTGTTTTAAGTAACTTTGACCAGGGCCACGGCGAGTATAAGTAGTCATCATGCGGGATACTGGCGTGTTCTGGCGTAAAAGTGAGGAGTATTCCGGAGTATTATCGAACTGGTAGGTGAGAACAGATTGGAACATGGTAAGAAGAAGATGCTCTTCACGGCTTTCGTATTGATTACCGTAGATGGTGAACATGACTGTCTGAAGGAGGGAGTCGATTTCTGACATGGAAACGAGACGACATAGGTGGGCAATATGACGAGGTTCGGATTGGAGAAGGAAGAGCAGATTGCCATACTTCTGAGTTTTCTCGTCGTTGGGGAAGAAACCCTCCTGGGGATCAATGGCTTCGTCGAGATGATTTGCAACTTCGTTTTGCTAAGGATTATTAGCTAGGGACCACGACTATGAGTTAGCGATGTTCTTACCTCCTCAAGGGCCATACGGTTCTGGATAAGTAAGGCGATCCGCGAATCCAGGTATCGTACATCCTTTTCCAGGACGAAGTTCTTCTTCGATTGTGATGAGATCTTTGACTTGAGTTCTCGTAGATATTTTTGTGCTGGTTACAAATTAGCAGGATTCAATGGCGCGAACAGATAGTCAACTTACCCTTCGCCAAATCATCTGAGATTTCCAAGTCTCTGTCCTTCGCGGACATCGACAGGTACAGTGCAGTGACTGAAAACCGCTTGGATTGGCGGAGAGACCGGGTATCGTGGGAAGACATTGTGTTTTGTCGCGAAACTGGCTGAAATGATGAGGAAGAGGACGTAGAGGTTCTGGAAGCCGGTTGCAGCATGGTCGCTACGGACATTATGTGTAGTATGAAGGAGTTGAACCGTGTGATGAAGGGCGCACCAAGACAGTGCTCCAGACACGATATATACCGGCGGGCAACCAGCCACGAGGGTCAACACCTTCGCCAACGGTCAATGTAGAAAGTCGATAATAGCCAACGGATCCAGTCGCTGAATTTCACGTATCAGGGCTGGTCATCTGGGTCAACGCTATACGGCGCGATCACTGGTAGGTATGCCCCTTATCGTACACGCTAAACGGTTGGTCGGTGGCCGGGGAGGGGAGCAGGGAGGCGATGGCACAGGCGGCGGCAGCGTTTTCCGAGCAGTAAATCGGCAATTGCAAGACTATCGACAGATACTGGATTGCAGGTATCGCTGGTTGATCAAGGAAAAATGAAAAAAGAAGAAGAAAATAGAGGGCTAAGAATAAAAAAAAAAGGGTAAAATAAAATGTTGGTAGAATGCCAACGAGGGGTGGAGCGCGATCAACAGGAGACACGCCTTAGCCAGAAGTCGCCGAAAGGTATCAGGAAAGTCGCGAAATCCAGAACGAGAAGCGGTGGACTGATCTAATTTCCGAGTAAGAGCGAGAAAAGAAGGACGTTTAAGAAATGGCTGATCAGAAAGTAGGTAGATGTATTAAGGAGAAGAAGAGTACCAGTGCCAGAGAAAACCAGGGAGCGCAAGGCACCTGATGGAGATTAATGGGAGATATTTTGGCGGAGGGGGGGGGAGGAGACGAGGCAGGAAATCAGGAACGGGTCCCAAAGTCAACAAATAGGAAAAATTCTATATCCTGTACAATCGGGAGGAAAGGGTTAAAAAAAAAAAAAGAGCACTTACAATAATTAATAGCAATCCTAATGGGATGATGATAATCAAAAATTTCACAATAGTAAAATATAATAATATAAATATGTCGGAATGGGTTCTTAATCTTATTAAGGTATGTACAGTGGTGACGGACTGATAGGGAGAGACAAGATTCAGAGAGGGGAATGAATGCATCGGCTGTCTTAGTCTGGGTTTTTTTGTTTCATTTTTTTAAGGGTGAGGTAAAAAAAAAAAAAAGAATATTGAGGGGGGTGGGAGAAAAACAATTTGTTACCTTTGGGGCGTTAGGGATCGGAAGCAGTGGAGTTGCGTTTCCGTGACTTGCAGCAAACAGGAACAGGAAACCCAAGCGCGATGAAGGCACCTAAGAGTACTAAGAATCCTGTACCTACATATGTACGTATGGAGTATAGACATACATATGCACCTGGTATATTAGTTGATCGAATTATTTAGTTATTATTATTATTATTTTATTTTATTTTTCTTTTTTCTTTTTGTTTAAGGGCATCTTTACGTGCGCCTTTTTCCTTTCCCCTCTTTTTTGGGGGGCTCTTCTCTGATCTATAGAAATTTTCTGAACGGTAATGTTGAAAGATGAGGAACCCAAGAAAAATGGTTGTCCAAGGGTAGTCTATACTTTGCTCTCTCCACTTCACTCACCCCAGGACCCATCGACACTAATCAATCCCTGCCCGTACCTGAACACATTCCTTTCTAGGATTCCACCTTTGCCGTCGATCCCCGTACAAGAAACTATTATGGAGTACACCGCAGAGTACTGTAATCTCAATGTCCAAAAGAACAACCGGCACTGGCTGATCGGTCAGTCAATGCTTTGGAATCTTAGTCTTGAAGTCTTGATGTGTCGCAGTGGGGAAAGCCTACTAATTGAGTTTTTTTTTTTTTTTTTAAAAAAAAAATTAGAAAAATTAAACATTTGGTGTACAGCACTATCGACCTATACGAAATATGGAGTAATTAGGCTGGTCCCAGTAATTTTACGATTTTCGCCTTTTTTCTCTCTCTCTTTTCCCCATCAAGATTTATATCACCTCATGTCTATCGCCTTTCTCCGAATTCAACGTTTTACGCTTGGACAGATTTGGACTGAACAATCCCCCCAAAGTTAATTCCAGTTACCTAAGCCAGGATGACAACAATAAAAATTACCATGACAAAGAATCCCGCCAACTTACGGAAGAGATGCAAGATGTTTCTCAGTAAGACAATGGATTCGGACGATCGTCTTCCGATTGATTCCTTTCTCCAAGCCTAAGAGGACGATTTATGTGTGTGAAGAGGGTGTGTGATACTCAAAGTGTAGTGCAGGATGTGGACTCGGGACGCAAGGGGAATTGCTCCATCGGGCAAGTAGGTAGATACCGACATGGGACTTATCTGGAGCCACATGCTGGACATAGCTAGAGTGATTAGTGTCCTTCGTTAGTCGGTTAGTTTGAGTATGGAGTAAAGTGTGTGGTCGGTCTTGGCTAAATTGTCATTGTACCCTTCTTTTTGGGTAGGGCCGAAAGTCCATATGTGTTGCCTGCTGGTAACAGTAACTCTACCGAAGGGAAGATGTTTAACATTAATAAAAAGAAAGCAAAAGAAATCAAAGTAAGCGACATGGAAACGAAAGGAAAAAAAGAGCAAGAAAAAAAATACCAAGCGATGCAGACGTTTCGAGCTCCCTTCAACTTTCCTACCCCCTGTTCCAGTTACACTGCAACCGAAGCCAACCAAATCAAATTCTTGCCACTCGTCGGGAGGACAGGGGGTACGGTGGATTTTTGGGTCTCCGATTTGATGCTGCACACGCAACCGTGATGACGGACTCCTTTGCCCTCGTCTTGTACTTCGTAATATTTTTTTTTTTTTTCGAATTTTAGCTAATAAATCGGTGCTTGCGGCGGCTATCAAGCCAAGGAAAGGTCAGGAATGATTCACAGTTTAACCTTGTTTCACAGACCATCTGTGTGATTGATAGTTTGAGGTATACTTAGTAGACCTCTAGAGTATGTGACTAGTGCTATGTCAGTAAGCCGGATTTTTTCTATAGCAGACTGTCATATGCAGGCATTGTCCTCCTTGATTGTGGTTTCGTCTGGTCCGGAGTCTTGCATTTGCCTCGTGTGCTGCAGTTGTTCCATGTCATTGGCCACCTCACCCTCCCTTGTTGGATGAATCATGGATCTTTCCAGGATGGCCCACAGGTTCATCCATCCATAACTGATAACGGGGGGCCACGCTACACCCGAGCTCCACCACAGGGAGGTTTTCTCTAGATTCTCAAAGACTTATATTGTGTAGTATTATACCCCCTGAATGCAGTAGGCAACAGTGGAAGTGAGGTAAAAAATAATAGAAAACAACAATAAAAACCATAACCATCATCAACTCATAGGGATGAGACCACTCTTTCTCTTCTTTGCTTTTCATAAGGGAGGACGGGAAGCTTTAGACCGCTCATACAAGGAGCCTTAGCGCCCAGGCTCATGGCTGGTACCTGCGTCGAATTAAATGATTTAATCCGCTCATCTGGCTCAATGCGGTTTAGTAGATTCTATGTGTCCCCCCATTCGACTTGATAGGTATTTTGGATTCAAATTCTATCAATTCTGTCAATGTTATTCTTTTTTTCTCTTGAATCTTTTTTTTAGGAGAGAGGAGGGGATAAGACTGTTAATACAAGGATAGGTATACTCTTTCTCGGTATTTGGTGAGAATTAAGGGATGATAATCAGTCCATACGACACCGTCCGCCATCATCCGCTTCCAATCACGCCGGTTGTCTCAAAAAGGAGACCGACAATCCATTACATCATGGACTCTCGTTCCTGAGAGACTAAAGATCACTAGCGTCCATGCACGTAAATTGTCAACCGCACAGATGTTTCAGGAGTCATGTGGTTAGAGATGCAATCCAACGGGGATTAAACCCAGTCAATTTGCTCAGGGAAAGTCCGGGGTACATACGTAAGAGCGGTCAGCTGTTCATTGACATTCCCTCTCCTGTCAGACTTTAGCTTGGAATCCATTGACTATCTTTTCCTTGTCTTCTCTTGGATCATCCTCTGTCATCCTTCCAGGCTTCCACAGCAGTGACACCCTCTAAGCTAAAGTAGACCTCCGTGTATGGATGTATGTCCATAATTACGGTATAATGGGTATGGTTGACAGGATGGTTCGCATAAAAGCTGGGCGAGCACGGACAGCTCCAGCCAACACGAACCTCACCCTTGGAATACGAGATATTCCATCCCTCCGCCCCGACGGGATTGCAATGCATGAATCATGACTCTACATACTACGAGTGGTACCTGGACAGACCAAGTACCGGGAGGACGGTACCCTCGTTCTGATAGGATACCAGATCCATGACAAAAAGAGACGATCGTGACACAGGCCCCTTCTTTGATTCCTTGGACAGAACGATTCATAAAGCTCTTTATCTCACCACCCCCCAAGCTGACGGAAAGAAAGAGTAAGCACACCATCTAGACCAATCGACCACTGAGGCATTATTCCAAATCACACACCGCATCTTCTTGCCCATCGTGCAGAACCCACAGACCTCCTCCCAGTGGCAAATGCCTCAACGGTTCTTCCACCAAACAATCTCTCCACTCAGGGTACAGGGACATGTCGATCAGCCTCTGTCTGGTGTCAGGGATAGCTTGATTGCTCATCAATTGCATACACCGGAGAAGTTAGTCATCGTACATGTCTCCACCCTGGCGCCCAGCTGACACCCCCTGCAATGCAGGTTAAGTCTAAATTAACGGCGTTGGGTACATCAGGGATTAAGTACAGATAAGCTAGTATCCGTCAACGGTTCAATTATGGTTATGTTACTCGCACTATGGATGGAACCTAGTAACGGGCACCTAAGTACCTAGAAATTTGAAGGGCAAACGGGAGGTACAACCAATCACCTTCTCGGGGGGTGGGTAGCTTTCTAGGTACTATTGTCAAGGCATAAACACATGTCCCTATAGTTAAAGTCTTCTAAAACACTTTCTGTCCTTCCCAAGGACAAGGCACTTCGTGTCACAATCCGTTTCGGCGTCACCGAGATTTCCAACCGCTCCCGTCTAAGCCCTATGCGGCCTCAACCTACTACTCATGGTGGTACATTCCTATATTGGACCTATTATCACTTTTACCTTGGGCATCATTCTTCACAGAAAACAATCGACCATCTATGCCTAACGGTATATGCGCGCCGCGTCAACATTTGGTGCCGGGCGTCTGGTATGTTCGAGTGAACTGAACTTCTAGGCAACACTTATCAGCATTCGACCTGACAGGGTCTTGCGCCCGGTAGCTACTACACGCGGCATAGCACTAACTGGAGAGCTCTTAGCTTAATACCCTTCGTTATCAATATTGCAGATCGCCGTCTACCTGCAGATCTGGCCCGGCCTGAACAACTTAGCCATAAAGGCGCATGCTAGTTCAACGCTCGCTCTTAGTTTCCTTTGTAGGCCTTTCTTTGTCGGCTTGACCGTGGACCCTGGACTGGTAGAACACAGAAATTACTTGAAGCCTTCTAGAAAGGGGAACTGAACCCTAAAATGATCAACATCCATGAGATGCAATTGAAAGAAACTCCCACTGCATTCAGGTCTCCACAGGAGGTCGTACCACAAAATCATGAAATGCACCTACGTCGACAGCCTTCAGCTCAACTATAGAAAAGGACAGTCAATCGGGCGCTTTGGGGCCGAGAGATTGGGATATTCATAATTCTAGGGGGGTTACCCCTTTTAGGGGCCACTGCCTTGATAGATCCGTTTGTATGTATGCTTGACAGGGAAAGTTCCACCAACCGCCAGATAATGCATGACTTTTGATATGGCAACACCCACTACCCCAATCAGCACCTAGAATACAACACTCAGAACCAATCCACTGTAGAAAGTAGCCATGCAGATATTCCGTACAACCATCGTAAACCACAAGAGGTTCTTATCGTGCTGACAAAGCAGAACGAACCATGAAATCTACTTTGACTAGTTCAACGCATTGACCAATTAAGTAATTATCTTCAACCCCAGACTTTCTCCAGCATCAAAAAACAACCCCAATAGAAGCACAAGAGCGACACTAGTAGCCATGTCGCCTACGCAAGAACACCTCTCCCCAAAAAGAGCCTACCTCCTCTTCTACAATGCCATATCCATAATCCTCTGGCTCCGCATCCTCCTCACCGTCCTCACAACCCACGACCCTGCATCAACATACACAACTCTCGAGCCCTGGACGCGATGGACGCAGACCCTAGCAGTCGCAGAGATCTTCCACTCCGCGGCCGGTAAGACCAGATCCCGTCTCACCCCCCTATATCATGTACATAGTACTAACCCCCGGGGTGAAGGAATCACCCGAAGCCCCGTCTTCACAACCTTCACGCAAGTCTTCGGCCGCAGCGTACAGGTCTGGGCCATTAACTATGCCTTCCCGGCCGTGACTGCCCCATCGTGGGCCTACCCAGCGATGTTACTCGCCTGGTCTGCGGCAGATACCGTCAGATACCTATATTTCGTCGTAATGCTTGCCGGGCTACCGATACCCGCTGCGTTGAAATGGCTAAGGTATGCTTAACTAACCAACCAACCAACTCCATACCCCAGTTGCATACCAGATTGTTGTTGAACTAACACGAGAAAAAAAAATAGATACTCGCTCTTCTTCGTACTATATCCGATTGGAATCAGCAGCGAATGGTGGCTAATGTATCATGCTGCCAATGCCACGTCTAGTCTTTTCGTGGCTGGCATCTTCTACTTCTTTCTCGTGCTTTATGTGCCTGGTATGTTCCCTTCCTGTTGTTATTTGACCTTCTCTGATGGAGCGGAATAGGAACGCCTATGATGTATAAATATATGGTTAGCCAGCGGCGCAAGACCTTGGCTCGGTCGTAGGTGGAGGGTTTGCTTCTTGTGTGAGATTTGGTCTTGATGAAGGGAAGGGGGTTGGGTGATCTTCCATCAAACTTTTTTGTACAGTATGTTGTACATATATTTGTTTCTGTTTGGATATAGTCTAGTAGCTTGCTTGGTCTGTGTGTATATATAAACCTGGTGGATGTTGATGAGAGAATTCTAAGTGGTGTGATTTTGAAATGGTATGGACGGGTTCCCCCCTGGGACTATGTACTAGTCGTACCTCGTCATGATAGGAGTGTGACTAATGGGAGGTTAAAGGTAAACAACGTCTGTGTTAGGGTGGTGTGGGTTGGGAAGATGGCTGGGCGAATTCAATACTGAATCCGAGGCTGCATTTTAGGGAGTTTAGAAGGGCCTTGAGTTTGTTTTATCTGGGAGATGTCCATTCTGTAGGGTAGGGTGATTTCATGGTTAGAGGGACTCTAATTTAGTTTGTGGAACGGGGTTTGATGTGGTTGGAAAGTGTGAATACGTAATAAGAAACTAGGACGATGACTATAGTCAATGCCTTCGATTCGTTAATTCTCCAACTAATCGGGTATCGTTATGTACTCAAAACATTTTATATCAGCGCAACCAATCTCCCGTACATAAGACCAGACAAAAAGATCTAATTTTAACAGAATCACCTGAAAGTGAACGACTTTCCGGGGGTCTCGCGCTTCTGTTTGCGCACTCCACTGGGCGCCTCAAGCGCCTTCGCGTAAGGGTTGAATGGTCGTTTCTTGTGAAGTGTGCCGGTCTGGACTGGCCGTGCGTGCAGGACAGAGGCAGCGGCGTCATAATTAAAGGGCTCAGCTTCTTCCTTCTTTTCCTCGGGCTGCGGAGTCTGCGACGCAGACTTGTTCTTCTTTTCCTTACGGCGCTGTTTCTTGGACGGTTTCTCCCCGATGTTTATCACATCGCTAGAATCATCGGCTTCGGGCGACGGAGCTTCTTCGCTCTTCCGTTTGCGCGGGCCACCAAGCCCTTTGACCGTGAAGATTTTGTTCTCCTCCTTTTCTTCTGGTGCCTCAACAGGGGCTGGTGTAGGTTTGACGGGCAGAGGCTTGGCAGCAGTAGAGCCAGCAAGCTTGTCGCGAGCTTCAGATACTGTACGAGGCATGGGTGGCAGCGGGAGCGACAGTCGAAGGGCTTCTGCAGAGGCGACGGCAGAGTACTCGGGAGGGGTAAGAGGTTCCCGAGAGTCCAACACTGCACCCCAGAACTGGGAGACCTCGCAGCGTGCAGCGGTAGGGAAGTTCTCCTCAGCCATAGGTGGCGTCACGAGACCCTGTTCGGTTTCCGTCGCCGGAACAAATCGTCCCGTCTTTGTCGGCTTCACATACACATCACGCCATTCAGGGCCGTCAGCGCCTTCAATCTTCGCATTTTTGATGACCTCCAGGAGGTCCGCTGCTCTGTCCTTGGCGATGGGCGTGACTGGTGACAGTGTCCGGAACAATGTTCCCAAGTCCAGAGGCATAGCGTGGGCAACCTTGAAAAGGATGTGCTTGGGGAACACACACTGCACGCCTTCGTCCTCCTCTCGCGCAACTGCGTCACGCCATTGATGGACTGCTTTGAAGACGGCAAATTGCTCCTTAGACAGGACAGCAGGATTGCGCGATAAGTAATCATACCAGCCACCTGGTCCTTGGCCTGTGGCAGCATCATAAGGAGAGCGCTCATACCGTTGCAGAGCTTCGTCCTTTGACTTCTCCAAGACATAGTCGACGAGGTTGTTTTCGGGCGTTGAGTTCTGATTTAGTTCGTTGCGTAAGTGGTCGAAAATATGGAGAAGGTAGTGGGTATCGGATCTGGCATAGTCAAACATGCCCTCTGGAATCGGCCGAATTCGCCAGTCGGCCATTTGGTACTTCTTGTCGGCTTCGAAGTTGACAAACTTTTGCAGCAGGAACTTCAAGCTCCGCTTAGGGTAATTCAAAGCGCAAGCAGCGTGGTAAGTATCAAACATGCCAACCACATAGAGACCTAGATCGCGTTGAAGCCAGATAATATCCATGGACGAACCGTGTAACACTTTGAGGATGCTAGGATCCGCGAAAACCTCATTAAGCATCTGCAGCTCCTCCCTCCACGGTTTCAGTGTGTCGACCACCCAGTCTTTATCGCGAGTACTGATTTGCATCAAAGAAACAAGGCCATGATAGGAGTGCACATCGTGATGCTCTAGGTCAATCGCGATCTCCTTCGCAGATTTAAGCTCCTTCAGCATTTCCTTCACCCCTTCCAAGGTATCTACGAAAGTTGCCGTTGTCGACTCCCAAGGCTGGTAAGGAACGGGAGATGACACAGTGTAGGTAGACTCCGGATACTTCGCGGCGCGTATCTCGGTCTCATACGGGTTTCTAACACCCGTCGCAGGGTCTGACGATTCAACAGATTTCTCCAACGGAACCACCGCATGTGGTTTAGTCCTGAGCAATGGCTTGAAAGGTGAAGCATCGGCGTTGTCGACTTGACGCTCAAAATGCAGCTGAGGCTTCGGGATCTTCGACGGGCCATAATCGTAGATGGTGGGAAACTTCGAAGTAGTTTTCTTTGTAGCCTTCTCTGCACTCTGCTCCTGCTGCGATGGACTCAGTCTCTTAATCACACCGGTAAACTCATCCAAGCAAGCATCTGCTTTTTCCAAAAGGGCATCGATAACATCCACCACACCGCGCCAATTGTCTTCAATGGAGTCTTCATCTTGCAGGATCGGCGCGGGCAAATCGGTACCGGCTGTGGCGGCTTTCAAGAGAGAAGAGGTTAGTGAAAGAATCCTGCCACTTTGTTCATCGATAGACTCGGAGAGTTCGGCACTTGAAGTGCGGTGAAAACTGAGATCTTCAGCAGAGAGTTGACCAACAGTGCGCGTCATCTGCACGAGCGACGACGTTAACCGCTGCTGGAACGGCGGAAAGTCTGCTGCGGAATCCATTGTGCTTTAGCTCTAAGTAACCTCTTTCCAATGACAAATACAGAGCTGAACTAGTAATGAACAGACAAACAGGGCAAGGTTGTTTGCGCCTGGCAGTCCTGTTTAACCAATAATCACTTTTAGTTCATACAAAAAAAGAAAAGATGGAAAAATTCGGAGGTGGAGAAATGCAGACGCCGGCGGACTGCTGACCGCCTACTAAGTTCAGACTAGAAGGGTACAGCGGCGATGATCATCCTCATCTACTTGCTGGCGTATCATTACTTATCCTATTTGCCTCACTCTTCCAGCCATTGACACGGAAAAGAAAAAGCGTCTTCTGACATCCCTGTGAAGTCTCCTACTTAATAAGGCCCATCATGTCTGCCTCTATAGCACCTGAGTGCAATGATATCAAAGAGTAGTCTCCACCTAAGCCACGTCCAAATCCACTATGACAGCTAACTCTGACCAGGAAATATGACACCTGCTTTCTCAAATGGTACAGTGAAAGTAAGTTTTCCCGCTAAATATTTCTATATTTCTTAAAGTCTGACGAAAAACAGAATACCTTCGTGGCAATACAACATCCAATGACTGCGAAGAGCTGTTCTCTAAATACAAGACATGCTTAAATGTAACATATCACGAACCCGTATGTCATGGTGCGTGCTAACTTCTCGGCAGAAAGTGTTGAAAGAAAAAGGCATAGATTCTATGCTGGAAGATGCTCGGAAGGGTAACGCTGAGAATGATGCTGAGCACCTTCGGAGGAGTTGATCTTTAACTTCATTATACATGCTTCATCTCCGCTCCTCATACAAACTAATAAGCAAGCAAATGAGTCCAATAGCCTGAAATATTGATATTGTTAATGGCTAGACCATATCTCAATCTGCCATGAGCGGCCAAGCTTTTGCGGCGCAAGTTCTCTTGCAATGTTTGTTGGCAGCTCAACGTGAAATAGGTCTCAGGCTCATTGTCCGGATCTCTGGCAACATAATGCTGGTTCTTGGAAACGCCACGTTTTGCAAGCCAGTTAAGGCTTCATGTGTACCACAATGTCTACGATGACTTCTTTGGAGTGCCTCACCTCAACTTGCTGATTTTAACAATTCTGTACTAACACAGTTGCCCTCATGTACTTATATGTAAACTAGATTTTTCCTCAGACTATATAGCATTTAGGGAACCTTCGCCTGATACGATTGATGTGGACCGTTGCATTTGTGAAGTAGTATATTTAGCTTGACATGGGACGTCAGGGGGAGAAGGATGATCTAGCCTGGAGATCTTTTGCGAGCGATTCATAGGAATGGGTATTTTACTTGAACTATACAGAACATGCGAAGGACCAACTCACACTGAAACCAGATCACTAAATGAGTAGTACTGAATTAGATTATATTATTTCTATGTGCATAAACACGCGTAAACTCATTTCCAAATCTCATCCATCAAAGACAACAGGTGTCACATCATCGATGTCCTCGTCTCCTCATATCACCCTGACCGAACCCGCCTGGAACCTTCAGTAACCCATTCGCCGTTGCACCCATTCCCCCAACCATGGTAGAGGAACCGCTGCTGCCACTATTCGTTTTACGAGGCTGGGTCAACAAGGACCACACCTCGGCCATTCCGGCCCGACGAGCAGGAAGCATACTATATTGCATGCTGTAGAGATTGCGACGGTGGATTGGGGGCACGAAGCGGCCTGTTACCAGGCAGAAGATCACGCGCGGCGAGAGATAGTGTTTTCGGAGGCGATGGCCTAATTGGAAGTATTGGTCGAACATGGCGCGAAGAGTTAGGGGTATTGACTGATTTTTGTTTAGTTTGGGTATTCTTTCCCAGAGTGGGGATAGTTTCAGATAGGGTGGTAGTGAGTGTGGAGTGGCATACCTCAAGATGGATGTATGGTACTGTGGAAGCCGAATCGGTGTTTGATGACTTGTCGTGCTCTTCGCGGAGCTCAAAGTGAATGCCGCCTGTAATTGCGGGTTAGTTATGTATTGCTTGATGATCCGCCATGTGAGAGGGTAAGAACGCACCTGGCAGTCGCCGGGAATCTTTGACCCGCAGCATCAAGGCGAAGAGTGGGAAGTGGTTCAAGAAAGCCAGACATGTATCAAGTGCCGCTTTCACCGAGATGATTGACATCCGAGCGGTTGCAAAAGCCAGGTAGAAAACGATGATGGTTGGAAGGAGAAAGAAGAGCACTGTGAACAGGATCGTCCCAATCAGGAGTTGATCTAAATCGTAATCACATGAATCTATACGGTTGCGCAGCACATTCCGCTTCTTACCACGGAACAGGTGGAATAGGGATATGATGATAGTCAGCTGCCAATTGAAGATGCGCGCCGAGGCGATATAGAATGAGTAAATATGCACGGTCAGTATAGACACGAGATCTGAGAAGAGGGCAATCGGCATGCTGGCGCCTGCGAAGCTAGAGCATCCAACAATATATATAACGTGAGGAAGGTAAGGCTGTAGGTTTGCAATGAAAGCTTTTCTCGGTTAGCTGGAGGACACCAATGGGGGGAAGTCCTTACCAGCCCAATTCTCTATTACCCACAGAAACAGATCGCCCAGAAAAGCTGCGAGCTCGTTATTCAACTTTAAGCCTGCTGGCCAGTCCATCAGCCAAGAAATAGTACGTTGTAATCCTTCCACAGTCCAGCCAGTAAGAATAGAGTTGATTTGCAAAGCCACCCAATTTGCATTGTCGATTATATAGGAACCCAACGCGATACCGATAATCACGTCATTTGCGACAAGCCATAGACTGTTGTAGAATCGAATATAGTCTGGATGGCTGGTAGTTACACTCTCCCAATTATCCTTCCTCTGTCGCAGCTTGACGTATTGAATGGGCCAATAGCAGAACTGTTGGAGCCGAATATCGACTTGTTGGGCCGTTGCTGATATGTCCTTCAAAGCTGCTGCATCGGGCCGAGCGCGCCACTCTAGAATCTGGAGTACTATCTCAGCAATTGTTCGGTGGAACACAAGACCGATGACGAAGACCCGTGTGACAACAGGCCAGACCCATTGCCAGAACACATAGGAAACACCAAGGACAAAAAGATCCCACAGGGTGGTTGCAGATTCGACAACTCGCTCACCAACGCTCATACTCCTCTTGACACGAATCCCAATCAGATGGCTATTCTTTTCCATGAGCTTTCCCATCTCGTAGGCGCAATTCACTTGGTTGATTATGAGGGGCAGTGCCTGCTCTTTGTGCGACGGGACATGCTTAACGACTGTATGAAGCTTAAGCTTTTCAACCAACTTCTTAGACTGAGCCTTATCCCCTTCCTCCTCTGTATCAATCTTGTCGGATACCGAACCGGATTTGTCCGCAGCAAACACCTTGTCGCCCAGAGCAAGGGAAATCGGCTCTAGCGACATATACTCCATTCGGGTAGGATGGGGGCGATGAAACATGATAACCTGAACAGACACATTCGTCTCCGGCGGACAATATATCCGAGGGATCTTACACGACGATTGCGTACTCACATACAGGTGCGACGGGCTAAACGCTGTCGGTAGCTCTCGTGGATTGGTCGTCCCCAGCACATGCATGGCAGATCTGCCACAGAGCGTGAATATCCTCACAATCGGATGGGGGCTGTTGCGAAAAAGGATTCCGGCACGCAGGGCATTGTCGACATTCCGAGACTAGTAAATCCAAGGGCTTGTCAGTATTCCACTAGCAGAGCGTATGAAAGCCAACCAATGCGTCAGCTCACCTCCACATCCTCTAAGACCGTCAGCACAAATAGGTCCAGCTCCGAATTCTTCCACCCGACAATCACGCCCTGTGACGATGACCGAGGAAGGTCATATGGCCAAAATACCCGCAACAATCCATCGCTCATGAGCATGTTGTCATCCTTCAAACGTGATTAAAAGGAGCCGCGGCGGCGTAACTGTTCTCGGGCAGATACGCCCAGGTTGACGTATCGAGGGTGCTAGCATTAGACCTATTAGCTTCGGTTTTGTTCGCAGGCAGGTTTCTCGCTCCATTGGATTGCAGGCTTGATTCAATCGGTGTGTCGCATACCAGTTCGCCTTCTTTCGCAGCCAGATAGCTGATAGGGAGGACAAGGAGAAAGTAAAAAACAGACAAAAGCACAAATCCCTTCGCTGTTCGTGTCTATTTATATATGAGAATTAGTCCATGCGACACCAATGCCGTATAATGGAAGTCAGGCCCGGGCCGCGCGTACGACAGAGCCGAACAAGTATCCCGCGGCGGGTAAAAGATAGAGAGGGGCTGGCAAACAACACGCACCACAACGCCGTGATCCCAAGCAAATATAGCCAGTTCATATAATCGAGTAACGAGGTCCCACCTTGCGGTGATGTAGCCCGCGACGAAGATGCCGAGTGTGAGAATAGAAAAGGGGTGCATGAAATACGGTGGTTCGGCGGGTAACACCTTAGTTTGCGCGCATAGTTGTTGAAACCAGAATCAAGAAGGGAGTGACAGATTCAATAGTCCGAGATTGCACGGAAGGAATGACGATCGCTCAAGGAAGGCGACGAAACTTGCGAGACCAAAGGTTAGGACAACTGGTAAACTCCGGCTGTTTGTGGTGAGGACTGGAGACAATGCGCTTATAGATTGAGAATACTATCCCGGTAGAGCGTCTAGACCTCCGCGGTCCCACGTGACCTATGTGGATGCGTGGGCTATGCATTCATTTTTACCCTAAGCAAGACGTACAAAGAAACAATCACTGGAAATTTTTGGATAACATTATTCCTACACATTTTATCCTCATGTCCGTAGATCACACATACAGAGATTGATACCACCCCAACGCCGAACCGCTATGACCCCGAGAAAAGAAAAAGACGCAAATACTAATCTACAAAGCCTTGATGCCCTGGAAGACCTTGTTCGCTTGCAGCTTCTCATCCGCTTCGACAAGATCACGCATGATCTGTCGCTTCTCTTCCACTGTCAATTCTTTACCAGAGGACTCGGTCTCCGCCTTCCACTTCAACAACATCGCTTTGAGAAGGGCACTGCCCTCCTCAACTTCTTCCTGCGAGTATCCATCGATCGCCATGGATGACTGCTGGCCTTGCTGTTCCGATGAAGTAAAGTCTTCAAGTTCCTCTGCCTTCTGACGGGCCATATTGACCACTTTCTCCGGGAAGCGGACCAATTCGGCAACATGGATACCGAATGATTGGTCACAAATGCCAGGTTCGACACGGTACAGGAGAGTGACCTGGTTGCGCTTGGATTTTTTATCTTCACTGTCATCGTCGGTACCATCGCCGATGAAGGCGACTACGTGCAGGTTCTTGACAGACTTGGGGTATCGATCGGCAAGAGCTGTCAATTCATGGAAATGAGTAGCGAAAAGACCGAAGCAGCGAATCTCTGTGACGATATGTTCGGAGATGGCCCATGCTAGGCCGAATCCATCATATGTGCTTGTACCGCGTCCGAGCTCATCGATGATGATAAGAGACTCGGACGTTGCCGACTTGAGAATATTGGATGTCTCGAGCATCTCAGCCATGAAAGTAGACACTCCCTTGAGCTGTGAATCACTTGCACCAACACGTGCAAGGATGCAGTCAAAGATGGTTAATTCTGCTTCCGTGCAAGGCACAAAACAGCCCGTTTGAGCCATGAGAGCGATAACGCCAATCTGGCGAATATAAGTTGATTTACCTCCCATGTTTGGACCAGTAATAATCAGGAAGGAAGACTCGTCTCGGACCAAAGCCACGTCATTAGTGATGAATGAAATGTCATCCTGCATCTCCATACAGGGGTGACGCGCTTCCTTGAGAATCGTGTTTCCGGTGCCTCGTGGGTGCATCTTGGGCCGAGCATAGGGGGTCGGCGCATGGACAGAAGCATGAGCGAAGCTTACAATGACATCGAGGTGTGCTAGGACACCGGCAAGTCGTTCCAGGACAGGACAGTAGGACGCAGCGACATTGACAACCTCATTCACCAGGCCAGTCTGAGTTCTGTTGTAGTTCGAGGACAGTTGATCATGCTCCCGGCGAAGTGTTTGCATAGTCGACGTAGTAAAGTAGACGCCGTTCTTCTGTGTAGAGCATTCCTGGTACTCTCTCTTATTGCGGATACAGCCGGACTCGTTGCGAGTAAGTCGGAAGCACCATCCATGCACCCTGTGGTTCTCCAAGAACAACTTCTTCTCCATATCTTGATCGAGGTCCCGAGCTACCCTGCGGTGCTCAACGCCCATATCATGACGGAGCTTGTCCAGCTTCTTCCTGATGATCCGCAGACTCTCATCAAACTCAGGTTTGATGATGAACTCATGGTTCTCCAACGCATCAAGGTCAACCGTAGTCTCAACCATCTCCTCCAGTTTCACTAAGCTGTCGGAGTGACTCCGGAGGTTGGAAGTGTACTCCGTCTCCAGAGGCGTCTGATATTCTTCATCCATCACATTCTCGAGAGAGTTGACAAAGCCAGGCAAACGAATAGCAACCTGATACACCCGCACGACATCCTCCAGGTTTGCCTGTTTGCGCTGGAACCGCTTCGCTAGTCTGTACAGATCCGGGATGGAGCGAAGATGCTCCTCCTGCATAGTCTGTCTCAGCTCCGTGTTGACGACAAAAGCCTCCACAAGCTGCTGTCTCTTCTCGATTTCTGCCAAATCCATCAACGGCTGCTTGAGCCACTGCGCAAGCAATCTACTCCCAATAGGCGTCTTGCAGTGATTCAACAAGCCAAATAAACTCATAGTCTTCGATCCGTCCCGCGGACCAGGCATAAGGTTGAGAGCACGCAGCGCCGAGGAATCCAACTTCATAAACTGTGACAAATCGTGCTGATAGAGCTGGTACTGGCCGAAATTCGTAGGATCAGACATAACACCAAGGTATTTAATCAATGCAGACGCCGAGCCCATAGCAAGCTTCAACTCTGTCTGCGGCAGCGTACCAGCCGACCGCTCATCCCTCAACAACCTTGTCAGATCCTGCTCAATATCTTTGACACCGAAATCAGCCACTGGCCTCTCGGAGATGGCGATCCCGCAGCTATCCGCAATAGCTCGAATCTTCCCCAACTCAACGTCCTTTTTATTAGAGTCCATCTGCACCAGACACTCCTTGACCCCGAGCTGGATAATAAGCGACTCAAAGTTGGAGTAGATGTCGTTATCCAGAAACTCGCTGACACCGAGTTCCCGCACACTGGCGTCCGCAAAGCACACTCCCACATTCCTAGCCTCTGCGGCCTTGGCTGAGATCTTCACGGCTAAGATAATAGGAGCCGAGTCCATGGATAATCCACCAACGCTACCCAGCTCTTCTTCCACGTCTTGGAGGTTTCCCGGGCTAGCTTGTTTTACCAGCTTCCAATGGCCTTTACCCATTCCGACTGAGCCCCAAATTTCAATACGCTTGTTGAGTCGGAAGAGAGCTTCGCGCAGGAAGTTGCGGAAGACGGTCACGCTCATGGTAACGGAGGGAAGGCCTCCGGAGTCGCTGCGGCCTAGGTTGCGGAGTATAGATGTGGTCTTATACACAGTGCGAGCGATGAACTCGGCTTCGGCGCCATGCGCAGAATACCAGTCACCGCGGTCAAAAACGCGGATAGTTTCATCGTTGCTGTTTGCTGCGAGGGAACGATAAAAACGAATGAAGCCGACTTCGTCGTCAACCTGGAACAGGACAAAATGTTATTGAATGTTCGAGAGGGTGGTTGTTTTGTTCTCTTACCTTAAGTTCTGGACGAGAAGACATCTTGCCAGTTTAGTCTCCAACAAGATGGATGGAAGATTGACCATGAGCTCCGCCAGCGGTGATCTATTTCGATAATTCCAGGAGACGCGCTCCGTGGCAACGCGGTCACGTGCTGTCGCGTTCGCGATATATTGAAGCAGCATGGACCAATCACAGGAGCCGTTATCATTCTACAAAGTGACAGGTCGAAAAAACGCCTACATGTAGGAAATGAAGTACTTCATGCTCAGCATGATTGATATGTATTTCCTAATAGCTAGAGAGGTATATGATAGATGCAACGCTAATAGATGCTACATGAGGGGATAATAAAGTCATGTGTATCAAACTCCACAGATGGGGTATCCAACCCAGCAACACCAGACATCCAAAACACATTAAACAGTAAAAGTTTTGATTAGGGTTTCGAGGCAGGTGCAGGCTCGTCCTCGTCAAACTTCAGTTCGCGCACCTTCGTACCGATATCCTTCAGGTTGATTTCCGCAGAAGATTTCAGAACCACTGATTTGATATGATTCACGGTGACGAGATCGACCCATTGTCCAGCAATGTCGGCCCGAGCCAGCACTTCCAAGCAAATTTCCACCTCTTTCTCTGAAATAGGATTCTTCGATGAGTCCTGCACATTCTGTACAATCATCTCTAGTCGGAACGGCTTCCTCTGGGCAGCCACAGTAGCTGTTGGTCCACTACCCACATAACCAGCCGGCCTCAGCAAAGCCAGCACACCGGCAACTTCCTCAATCCGTTCAACAGCAGCACGACGAAGCAGTATCTCCTTTGACGGAGGGGGCGGTAATTTCGACTGACGGAGAGCCTTGCTCCTGATACGGTCCAGAAGTCCTGTGCGACGAGCATTCGTCGCATCGGGTGTTTTCCCAGGGGACTCCTCCACAGGCGCTGCTTTAAGCTTCTCCGTTTTCATTTTAATTACCCCGCCCTTCAAATCCTGCAACCGCTGCTGACCTTTCCGAAAGTTCGTGAGTGGTGTAAGCGACTCGTGGATGGACGAAACGCCCAGCGTTGCGATAAAATCCACCTGACTTTCATCACCATCAGCGGCATCCAGAGCCTTCTCCCAGAGCAAGTCGACGATTTGCTCGAACTGTTCTTGCAATGCATTATCGTCGATTACCCACTGCTCCCGACGCACACGCTCCAAACAGACTTTTCCCAATCCATAATTGGCAATTCGATAGTTGAGCCCTGTGGCAACCGATTCTTGCTCCCAAATCCATAGTAACCGTTGCAGATCCTTCACCACGACCTTCCGCTTCTTCCACAACCGCTCAACGCTGGGAAGAAACTCCCTCAAATCCGCGGGAGCAACCGTACCGTGGTGCGCATGGTGAAATGTCATCGCTTTAAGAAAAGCCGAATGCAGCTTAAGCAAGTCGTTCACACAAGCAGGACGTACATGGAGAACTGCCGCGCTAGGTCGCGACGTAGTCTTGCCCCTAGCACGCTTCGACGGCGAAGTCGGGATCGCAGATATTTCATCAGCGACAGCAGTCCGCGACGCACGGGTAGGAGATGCATAGTGGCCACTTCGGGGGGTAGACAATGACAGGTCTTTGATCCGGAGAGATTTCGAGGGCGTAAGCGCTTCGGTCGTGGGTTCCCCCTTTCCTTGAGTCCGCGGGTTACTGCAGTCTACGTTCTCGAGTTCGTTCAGTTTCCGTTTCTTGGAAGGCGAGACCGGAAGACTGGCCACGGCCTGCTTGCCATCTGCGGCTGATCTGAGACCGGGCTTGGTCGTTCTTGCGAAACTTTGGATGCCGGCCTGTCCTCGGGGAAGGGGGGCTTGTCGGGTGGATGTGCGCGGCATCGTGACTGCCTTGCTTATTGAGGATAAATGAGATGAGATATAGATTATGGAAGGAACATATAGACAATCAGGAAGGTTTGATGCATAAAATACAAATGCAATTGGGGAATGGTTCGCATGGAAGGAGTGGGTGGGCACTTGATATTATTTAGCTGGCGATTAGGTTTTTCCCTGGTGGAGCGCGTCGCGTTTGGCGCGTGTTGGCGTCGTGTCCGGATGCGGTTATATTGGGTCGCCCACACCGGATCTACTCCGCTGTCAGTGACACGAACCCCTGGGGGTTTTTTTAAGTATTTATAAGATGAATATGTTTGGAAGGGCTTTTAAGTCGAGTCCGAAGACCACAGCTCTACAAGTCCTCGAGTGGATAACTTATGTGCATGGCACTTCGTCACTACGGTAATCGGCATGACAGGAATGCAACATACCACACACCACACACCACTACTAGTTTCTACCAGTGGAGAGCCCCTCTATCGAATCCTCTAGCTTATCGAGATTATCGAGTTATCAGACGTGGTCAGTGCCAACGATAACCGGACACTACACATACAATCTTCTCCTTCCATGCAGAGTGCCAAGACTATACTTCTAATCATTACCACCATCACCAACCAACCATTTCAGTGATAATAACAATGCCAATGAGAAATAATAACATTAATCGCCTTCATGAAAGAGGATATGAGCTAGCTGATATTAACATAATTAAACCATTGCAATAACGCGCTTTATTCAATTCCCAGACGCAAAGTCACCAAATTACTTGCTACCACTCCACCAGCTCGACAAAGATCCCTTCGCCTCACTCGTCTTCTGCTCTACCGTCTTATCAAATTTATCGACGTTGGCCTTGATCGTTGCCGCCGCATCCTGTCGCACGTCATTAAGCTTGTCGAGACTCTCGTGAGCTAGTCCTGAAGCACGGTTGCTGGCATCTTGTGCTTGGGTGCGGACATCTGACACCTAATCGCTCATTAGCGCTCATTGGTTCTCATTTATACAATATGAGAAGACGAAAATAGATAGAACATCTGAGCCCATTTCAAATAGGGAGACAAAGAACCTACCGCTTCGTCAATATGCGCACCAGCTTCCGAACCAACTTTCTGGCCAGCTCTCTCGGCCTTATCCGTAGGGACCTTGTTGCGGGCTACATCGGCATCATCTACATAAGGTCAGTTCTGCGTTCACAACGATAAAAAGCTAACTGGAATTTGGAAGGGGACAAAAATACGTTTAATCTCTTGCTTCGCAACCTTTGGGTCACCACCGGCCCGATACAGATAGTAACCGCCAACACCAGCGGCAGCAAGAGCAGCGTAGAGACCGGTTCTGTTCGACATTGTTATCGATGGATTGCAGTTGCTGTGATGGGATTCGAGTCCAAGGTTGCTTTGTTAATGGAAGTCTTATCGGACTGGGTGTATGAAGGCGAGGCAAACAGGACTTTTAAAAGTCTGGGGTAAGAGGGAAACCCTGTCATGGGGTATGACGTCTGCGCCTTGGAGTTTCCTTGTGTTATTTTTTATTTCGCAGACTACGTATATGGTTTTTCACTGGGCATACTCTTCTGTTGGTTACCACGACTGCCAGTTACAGTTTCTGGAATCTACTAAGTACTTTAGTTCTTAGTTCTTTTTCTCTACGTATGTACATGTATGTACTAACTTCGTACATACACAGTACATACATATGTACATACCCAGTGGTCATGTCCCATCTGCGAATACCACTTGAAGGCTCTGCTCGAGCGTTGCATCGCTTCTCATCGACGTCACCTGATAGTCATGTCCTTATGTTCCTTCTCCATGGCGCGTTGTGTTTCAAGGAACCGATGATTTGATGTAAATGTGGGGCACAACGTCATGGGATCGTCGCCATCCGTTCCGCTTCGGGGTGCAGGCTGGAAGCATCCATTCCTGGGATCTCGGGAGTTCCTCTGCAGGCACCTTGTCTAGCTGGCACATCAGGGCTACGCATTTATGTAACAGGCGACAATAAAGATTAGATAGTGCATGGCCAACAAATTGACCACCGTATTTATTGTCCACTTATTTGCAAACTAGTTGATCACGTACATGCTCGCAGAATAACCATATCGAGACCCGAATGTAGTAAAACACGATCGTCAAAACCCCGCCACACAAACGAAACGTCCACACACATATATATAGATAGATAGAAACAAGGCAATCCTAATGAACAATTGAAGCCACACCACGACCAGAGTAGAAAAACTCCATCCAGAACCTCGTAGCTGAACTCGAGATTGAGGCCGATGGGTATCTTCATGCGCTATGGACAAACCCATAAACAACGCCCGAACATGCCAACATGCAAAAACCAGCGCGAGCCTGAGAAGAAAAGACAGACAGGGGAAACAACGGGAAAGGAAATGAAGACACCCGAAAGAGACTGGTAGCCACGAGTCAAACCCCCTCCCTGTTAATCGAGTCACTTATGCATCATATTCATCAGTCATCACTTCATAACAATTCCCAGTCAAGCGGTGGTGTATAGCTCCCAGGAAGTCAGTAGATCGAGGATCTAAAACGCCATAACTATATCCAGAATAGCGTAGGGGAAAAAGTAAGAGAAGGCCAGGTGACTTGTGATATGCAACACCGGCTCAACATCACAAAAGAAAAGAAAAAAGGTAGAGCGAGCGGGAGAGATCGCAACCTTTGAGGATTTCACCAGACCACTTCGGGCACCGCGAATCTATGTGAATTGGTCGATTTCCGATACATTGGTAACATCCCAGACAATATATTTCATGCAAACAGCTTTGCAGACTCCTTATTCTCACTGGTTGCGACAGCAACCAGAGCCTCGAGTCTACCCATACCGGGCTCTCTGCCCGACGGATGGTTATTGTTGAAGAAGTCAGTCCCAGGGTTGGGTTTGCTATGGTACCCATCAGAATGTGATGCCTATAGTTCAATTAGTGACCTGGCCGTTATCGATTCATCGGGTAACGGGTGCGTACTGTTTGAGACGTATCGGATGAGAAAGGGGTATGATGCGGTTCGATGTACCCATTGTTGTGCACAATGGCAGGGTGGTACTCAAGCGATGCCGTTGATGGGGTATGAACTCCTTCACTGCTGCTTGAATCCTCCGGGGATGTTCGAGTAGCATGAATGGCGCTGCTGTAACTTGGGCCGCGAGAATGGTGTCCACGGTAATCCTGGTATTGTTGCTGTGGATGGTAGGATGAAGACGGGCGAGAACCAACATTGTGAAGTTCTGCTATAGTTTGCTGGCTCCAGTGTGATGCATCTTTATGGAGGGGCTTGTCCCGGATATGCAATCCAGTCAAATTCGTGTGTAATGACATGTCCCAGGAAACATGACCCCGGCGATGTCCAGGGCCAGAAATCGGGGGAGGTGGCCGAACAGAGGGCTTGTTATAGTTGAACCCTCCGCCGAAGTTATAGTTAGGTGGCGGTTTATTGGCGTTATCAAGGTGCATCGGGCTTGGCCTGCGCACCGGTGGAGTGAGAGGCCGCTGTGAGACAACCTTATCAAAGCTCTCAATTCCCGGCAGACGCGGTGGTTGTTCGTCCTGTGTATTAGCGCCATAGGATGGCGGCAATGACTCGGTAGGCTGGTAGTTGCCGTATCCGCTAGTAGCGGGCCGCGAGACAGTGGAGTACGTGGATGGATGCCAGGTACGTCTCCGCAAATCGGCATCCGCTGCATTATGCGATGTCTCATCCCGGGATACCGAGTAGTTGGAACTCACCGGACTTGCATAAACCCCTCCCGGAGGGTGATATGCAGCTGTCGAGGCCGTGTTTGCGTAACCAGGGGGGTAGGCATTGACCGGTTGCGATGCGAAAGGATTGGCTCCCGACGGAACGGACAAGCGACGCGCAGCGGTTTTGCCATCCCAGAAACCAGAGGCATGAGATGCTGCAGACATCGGCGAGGCGACATGAGGACTGCCGTTGCCTCCAGCAAAGATATGAGAGGGTGCGTAGGGTGAGCCAGCCACGGCTGGGCCCGGTACCCCACGAATTTGACCTGGTGGTGTACTAGGGGGATCGCCCATTGTATCTAAAGCGAGACGAGCTCGTCCATCATTCGCCATGATCAAAGGCGGAGGTCGGCGCCGAAGCTCCGGAGGTTGACTAAATGTCGACGCAGTCGACGTGATACTCGACGTGGACAGATTTCGGCTATGGCCTCTGCTATGAGTTCCCTGACTGCCACCCGTACCAGCCCTAGCTCGACCCTGGGGCCGCACTCGATCGGTTCGAATCTGACGCTGAAACCGGGTTCCGGTGGCTGCCAGCGAGTCGCCCGGAATCTCCTCGTTCACATGCACCGTTTGAGCATGCTGCCGCAGGTTATCCAGTCGGGAAAATCGTCGCGAGCAATGGCATTGGAACGGACGTTCCCCAGTATGTTTCCGAATATGTCTGGCGAGATGCTCGCTTCGGGTAAAGCTTAGATTACAAGGCGGGTAGTCTGTGCAGTAAAACCGTTGTCCTTTTTTCTTCTTTGACGGGGGAGCATCGCCTTTGTGGTCCGAGTCATGGTCCGACCCATCACGATCACCCTCCGAGTCACCGTGTGATGCCTCCTCGGATACTGACAACCCACTCCCTTGCGAACCTGCGGGTTGAGAAGGGTGGTCAGGATTGTTTACATTTCGGGGCGTACTGCCGTCTTTCTCCATATCCGCCATTTTCGCGGCGTCTTGCGCCTCCGGTACGTTAGTTAGATGGGGTCGAGGTGTGGTCGGTGGCGTCGCCTCCTCCATCACACGATCTTGCGGCGAGGAAATATTATTCACAGGTAAGAATGATGACATATTGACACAGGCGCCGAATTAGGGTCTATGTACTGATCGATAAGGGGTTTTCAGGTGACCCTCGGCCCATTAAATACGATGTTTCAGCTAAAATGGTTGGGGTCCCCGGGAGTTGAGAAAACGCGGTGTCGATCCCACGAAGCTGACTACTAAACCGATTTGCGCACCTCCTGTCAGCATGTGGGCCGTACTCGATGTCGAGAGGAACGAGGAGCAAGGGCGCTGAGCCGATGGGGTGGTGGCTTCTTTATTGCTTGGTGTTATAACTTACGGATAGGTATTTTTCCTTATTCCAAATCCGGCCCAGGGATGAGGTGAAGAGGGAGGGGGAGGGAAGTGGAATGTAGCAAAAGGCTGATGATGATTGTTTTTAGCCGAATGCCCAACGATGATGGCGAAGCAAGGGTAGGTAGGTTGTACGCGGTAGGTGGCAGAGCACAACCATTAGCATCGAGGACACATTTCTTGCAAGACGTGCCTGGCCAGGGAGACGCTAAACGTGGACCGGGAAGGATGACGAGGAGGGAAGTGGATGTAGAGTAGTGAAGGAGAGAAGCAGTGGTCAAGAGAGAAGTTCGGTAGACTCGAAGAGTTTCAGATGAGTCGCCGAGTACAGGTTGTGGGTATGACAATCCCCCGGCCAAGACCTGAACTAAGATAAATTAAAGATAAAAAAAATTCAACCCAAAGTGATCTGTTTCCCAGGGTTTTGATCGGCCCGGGAAAAGGGAGAAAAGTGGAATAAAAAAATAAGAAAAGGGTCGGATAGAATAACCCAGGAAATATGACGTGTAGGCGGTGGATGTACAGGCACCAGGGCCAGGAGATAGATACAGAAGAAGTATAATAATCGAGGTAAGATTTGGAAAGACCACAAAATGCCGACCTGTGATGGGGATAAAAGAAATGGAAAAGAAAAGTAAGAGAGCGAAACGAGAAGATGCGTGGTGAGAGATGAGCGACAGTAGAAGTAACAGAATCGATTATGTTCGGTGACGGTAACCCACTCGCTGAGTGGTGACGACGATACAGACAGGAAGGGGAATTGGAAAAGGATGAGGAGAGAGACGGAGGAGTTAAAGTGTAAAAAAAA